>NC_056728.1:1168242422-1168296121 GCF_019279795.1 Protopterus annectens | reverse complement strand
TACATATACATGTTTTTATATTATTTGCATATGTATATAGATAGATATAGGTTCATAGGTGTATACTAGGCTAATGGCCCTGGGGCCTTTACAAGCCTAGCCATAGATTACCCTGGCATAGTGCCACCCGACCTTAGTTCCCATATAGTCCAATAGTTCCCAAAAGAAAACACACACAGCAGTTACAATTGTAAGTGATACTGCTGTCTTAACACATGCAAAACAAAATTAGGACACGCATGAGTCATATCATGACAGATCATTTCAAGACACAATACATATATTACACCTGATATAAACAAACTTTCAAATGTTCTGCAAATATTCTACCAACACATATTCATTGGTCTCTGCTAATACATTCCACCAAAACAAATAACTTGACTCTTCGACTTTGAGTACGCACTACTATAGCAAAAACAGACGCTTACAAAATACATATATTTTAGACCAAATCTGGAACTAGGTCTTTCTGTAGTTGACCAAAGGGCACGTGGTTATCCAAAACACCCCTGACCACACTTCTTAACCTCTCTTTCTTCAGGAAGTTTTACTGTATCCAGGTTATCGACTTGACTGCTATCTATTGGATAGTCTTATTGGTTACTTTCCACTTTCATTGACTAATCAGCTATCAGTTTGTTAGTGAAAGTTGAAAACAACCGGTTCGCGGGAAAGAAATCTTCCCAGTCAGAAAGAGGGGCGGTGAGGGAGCCTGATATGGTGTTATCTTTGGTTCTGTAATGTGTTTATTACCTTTTTAATATCCACTGAAGCTGTTTCTTCGTTTTGACCGTGGAAGCTTATGACGTATCAGGGAATTCCCGCCCGCCCCTTTATCTGTCTTATGCTTCCGTTATAGTTATTGACGGGAGCCGGTTCCGCCATTAGGACAAGGATTTAAATTCTGTTGTGTACATCTGAAGGATTGTTAAGGTCCTGTTTATTCATATTGGTTGCAAATCAGTTATGAGTTTCTTCAATTTGGAACGATTCCGTTATGAAAAGAAGTTAGAGGAGCACGTACCATGTTCTTCTTCTAGACCGGTAACCCCACCTAAGGATGAGGATGAGTCGTCAGGTGAAGATCATCTTTGTTTATGACCTCCCCAAAAGACTCCCTTTTAGTAATGAATCTTTTAGATATGTTCGACATTTTGATCATTAAATCAGACAGTGAAGTATGTCTTATCCGCAGTTTTTAATTGTTTTTTTCATTTTAAACATTTGTATTTGTAATCGTTTGCTGCAAGTGGCATGTTCATTATTGAGCGTTTTCTTTTTCTTGTTGTGAAATTAATTTAAAGTCAACAGCTGTAGCTGTGTAATTTGCCGTTTTTATGCATCAAGCTGATACTTTGTTATGTTTGTATATGTTCCATGTAAATATTTACTCGTGTAATGCTCTTGACTCAGAAATTGTGAGCTGAACTGTTTAGTACTTTGTTGCACAGATTGGTGGCAGGTATTTGCCAGTTGAATTTCTGATTTTTTCTTCCTTATTAAATGTGATGAGACACGGATGGAGAGTTGAGGGTAGTTTTACATACATGAGGTTTAATTTTGATTTCTTAAGCGGGTTTAATAAGTTAGCAGATTGTGTCTGTCTATATTGTGTACTTGTAAAATTGATTTATGTTAATATTGTTTAAATAATCTCATTTGGTTAGTATGGTTTTACAAGGTCATAACATTACATGATCTGTGTCTGGTGGCCAGTTGAGTTGCCAGTCTTGTCAAGAAAAAAATGCATTCATATGTTTTAATGTGTTCTACATCTAAACCAAATATTTATTGGTGCATGTCTTCTTCTTTTTTTTTTTTTAAGAAAATTGTTAATGATTTAACATATTTACAATATGTATACCGAAAGGAAGAAATGTACTATAGTATATGTGTGAACACTGCAGAGCTCATAAGAAAGATGCTCCTAGACAAGTGCTAATCTAGCTTCCCTCCGGGTCTTTTAAAGCCTAGCCACTTTCCAGTTTTATGCTGATATTAACCTATCCCATTTGGTTAGAGGCTGGCCTTACCCATTTCATGGTTGATAATTATATAGCACCCATAACGATAATGGTGATGACTTGGATCCATTCATCCACAGCCCTTTTTCCCATTTTTGCTCATGGGATCCTGGTGTCACTTCAGCGGTGACAACCAGTGCCAAGGTTCACATTGTCTGGTGGCTATCCTTGCTGTAGCTGTTCTTCTGAACCACACACACTCTCACGAATGGCTAATTTAGATCATATGACAGGTAATTTGAGTGGACCAATGCATGTGATAAAGCAGTTAGAAGCTTCCTCTGTTAGTACAGAGGGCAGTTCTGGGATAAACTTTCTATTTCCCAAACATAGATCCGAGTTGTGCTTGAATATGGACAGGAATGAACTTTGTTTTGTATGGGTGGGGAGTCTTGTTTCAGATCCGCTGTATCCTCTGTGAGATATACCCGGTCCTTCAAACTGTAGTCATGCCTAGACTAGACCACATTGTACCCTATCAAGGTACAGTGTGTTTAGTACTTTGTTGCACAGATTGTTGGCAGGTATTTGCCAGTTGAATTTCTGATTTTTTTCTTCCTTATTAAATGTGATGAGACACTGATGGAGAGTTGAGGGTAGTTTTACATACATGAGGTTTAATTTTGATTTCTTATGGTACAGTAGTTTTACAAACACATTGTACCCTGATAGCAGTACTGTGTGTGTGTGTGTGTGTGTGTGTGTGTGTGTGTATATAGATATATAGATATAGATATATAGATATAGGTATATAGATATAGGTGTGTATATATATATATATAATGGATACATTGCGAACTGTAATGGATACAAGCACTTATGGCCTTAGTGCAGTATGGTTTCCAGTCATCGTTTTGTGTTGGTTAGCAGTTTATCGAGGAGTTGGCAAATCAGTTGAGTCTAGCTTGTGTAGGACTTTCTTATGAGACATAGTATCAAAAGCCTCTGACAGATCCAGAAACAGAATACTACATTTTTAGTTTGTGATATTAGTATTGTTTTCCTCATGCTGCAGTAGCAAACCAACAAACGAAATGTGCAAAATAATTGATGCATCTCTATAACCTTATGACAGCCTTTTAGTGTAGTCTAACATTTACCACTGGTTTATCATGATGTTGCTTTTTCAGCAGTTTATTGAAGAGGTTGACTTAGGTTTGTGTTAGTAGTTAACATGTAGGTCTTGGAGGCATGTATGAGACAGTGTAACAGACTGTACCATACGTTAAACAGAAAAAAAATGTGAATAGTGTGCCCCTTCTGTGGTAAAATTGAAGGTGTGTATTAAAATTTTAGGTTAATGCCACTTTTTTTTTTTTTTTTTTTTGTAATTAGAGCTGTTTGACTTGAGGTTACTACATTTTAATGTCAGTTGTTATTCAAGTGATTAGATAAAATTTGTATTCACAGTACAGAATGTAATGTATGCATATAAGTTAAACCTGTTAAGTTGTGAGTAATCATTGCTGACTAATCATATTGATGTGTAAAACAAGTAAAGGGAAGCGGTTGTAGTTTGGCTTAATTGACCTGTGGTTGCAGACTCCTTGTGGTGATCTAACCTTTCTCACCAGATCTACCCATTTGTTCCTACCTTTCCCATAGCACTCTTAGGCTGCCAATGAGTCACATTTGTCACTTTAGGATAGTTGGTTTGTATTATTTATTTGATGCATGTTTTTTTTTCAGTTTTAATGTACATAGTTCACTCTTGTTACCTATTTGTTGGCAGTTCTTGGCAGAATGCATCCTTTGCCAAACCTCATGTGAGTGCATATTTCTACATACCCACGATTCTTGGCTGGTGTAGTCATGAACTGCTTGGCAAGCTGTTGCTTTTAGAGTCTTAGTTCTACAAACCACAGTACCTGGCTCACTGTCACAAGAGAGTATTCAGCTGTGGGTGAGTGAGGGAGGTATCCTATGCTATGCTGTGCTGCGTTGGCCAGTTGTTGTACCCATACTACTTGTACCGAGTTCACGTTCTGTATGGATCTAATGGAAACTGGTAGGGAGTTCTATAGTTTTAGCAAGAGCACATGCATATAAGGAGTTACTTGCTTTGACTGATTTTTCCTACATTGAGCAGAGTCTTATTCTGGGAAAGAATGTCTTTTTGGAGTGTACAGTTGCACAATACTGTTTAAAGCTGGGCAGTTTTCAGGTTTGCATATCAGTTTTTGCATCATGGTAAATTGGATACAACTTAAGTTGAGTTAGCTTTATTGTTCAGTTACTTTTGGGCTAACCAGTTTAGTTCCTTTAGAGCTATCCATTGATGAGTTTAGTATTGTCTGTTGGCAAATTAATTGGTTTTGTTATAGCATTGTTGTAACTTGGATAGCAGAGATGCTTGAAGGCCTCTAAAGTAACAACTTTCATGTAACAACCCAGACTAGTTCTCTCTGACACACAACTAGTAGTATTCTCCACCTGTTTGACTAGGTGTTTTTTTCGTCCCCTTAATCCAAATAATTTGTAAGCGCACACCCCCTAATTCCACCATCATGGGTACCTATGAAGTCAAGCTCCCCATTGCCTGATTTGACTCTATAAGCAATGGGATATCAACCTAGAATATCAACTATAATGTATCTAAATACAATTGTGAAGTATTTATGTGTATCACTGATTCTGTTTATGTGAACCTCGAATTTTTATGTATTTGCATTAGGTAGTGTACTTATCTGTATATAAATGAAAGTGTAACTTTTTTCTCTGTGGAGCTTTTCTCCTCGGGCCTCCGCTGAAAATGGACATGTATCCAGTCGGACCATCCCGGTCAACAAATGTAAAATAAATAAATAAATAAATAAAGATTGGGACAGCATAGAGCAGGGTTGGTAGTATTAATGTTGAGACTGTGTTTTCTGGCTTCATTCGTAAGGAATGATTTTACTGTGTACAGTGCTCTAGGATTTTGATGTGTTTTTTTTTTTTTTTATTGAGCTATGTAATGGTCAAGTTTCAGTGGTAGTCATTGATGGCATAATTGTGTGAACTGCTGGTTCGGTTATGGTATTGCTGTTGGAAGTAATGGTGAAGGAGTTCTTTTGGTCTAAGAGATGTTTTGGTGTAATATGATGTGTAATGGTTGTAATTGGAAACATTCTTTTATATCCGTTTGTATGTCTGTGCCTGAAGTGATAATTCATTAAAGATGTTTACAACAAAAGAACTCGTAATTTTGTATTTTTAGAGCTGGAAGTGGTGATGTGTTTTCTAGTCAGGTTTTAATAAAAAAAGGATTGATGAGTACTTGGAGTTTAATCTGCTCAGCTAAACCTCTTCCTAGAGTCATTAACATATTGTGCTACTTTAACTTGGCAGGCTGAGGTGTGGAGATGATTGACGAAGAGGGTTAAATCCTAAAAATCCTAATCGTGTAGGAATGATAAGTGGTTTTGCCACTTTACTGCTTGGGCCCTATTTGAGAGAGAGAGAGCTGTGGAACCAATTTATCGAAGAGTTGGCAAATCAATTGAGTCTAGCTTGTGTAGGAGTTTTTTATGAGACATAGTATCAAAAGCCTCTGACAGATCCAGAAACAGATTACAGGCTACTTTCCCTTCATTTCAGTAGGTGTTGACAGGATTGACTAAGTACGATGGTGGCACTGTGGTGCAGGCAAAAACCATGCTGTGCCTAGAGTTGATTTTCTATTAAGTGTTGTAGAGAAGGTGTGTGTGTGTGCGCATGTACATTTTTCTAATATGTTGGATAATGGAGATAATGTAACAGCAGGTCTGAATTAATGTGTGATATTTTTCCATAGTAGTGTAACGTTGTTTCAGTTATTGAATGATAAACTTGAGATGGGGTAAACAGTGGCTTCAGCTGCAGATTTTTAGGTATTCTGGTAAATTGAGGTGAGGGTTGTAGGTTTGTTTTTGGAGATGTTTTTTGATGACAGTGGTAGGAACAGATCGGATAATAAAGATTGTAGCAAGATTGGTTGTCTGGCTACTACAAATCTCTCCGCTCTAGCCAGACAACCAATCATGCTACTAACTTTTAGCAGGAATTTATTGGAATATCTTGGGGTTCCGTTATTGGAATAGGTTTGCACGGGTCTAAATAGATAAACGAAAATTTAACTTGGTGAATGCTCTAATCGATCCCGGACCTCAAACTCCCTATTGTGGAGGGCTGCGTCCCTCACACCCCCCGCTAAATATATATACCAACTCTGTGATCGCACTACAGTTAGGAAAGGGCAAATATTTTTATCTTCACTGTACTGCAATCTCACAAAAAGCATATCGAGGTCCGGGATTTTCGATTATTAGAGCGTTCGCTTAGGTAAACTTTAGTTTATCTGATATAGACCTAGTTTGCACAAGGTTGCAACTGTAAGTTGGTTGAGGAATAGGAGGTTGGGAAATACTAACCAATTTATTTGACTGAAAGCAAGAACAGTGATGTGATCTATGTGGAAGGTCTGTGGCAATTTTTGTGATAATAGGCCTTGAGTTTATTGAAGTCGTATCTTTTAAGGTTTTTGAGTACAGAAGAAGCATATAATAGAGTAGACAGAAATTGGGGGGGGTTTATATTAAAGGACTGAACGCTGAAAACAGTGAATGGTGTTTCATCGACACATATTCAGCGAAAGCTGAAAATGTTGAAACCACAGAACAGCGATTTCTTTCCTAGGGAAAGAAATCGCTGTTCCAACCCCCCCCAAAAAAAATTTATTAAACACTTCCAAACATACACATACCCTAACCCTAATACCCCCCTACCCCCCAAAAAAACAGTAAACCATTAAATACACATATGTACGTAACCTAACCATACACCTAATGAAAAAAAAACAGTAAACATTTTAAAACGTATGCACTTACCTTAACCCGCACCCTAACCCTAATGTCGGTAACTCCCGCACATTTACATAATCGGTTCCAAACACATACACACTTCTACCCCCCCCCCAAAACAAAAGTAAACAGCTGAAAACACATACACACGTAACTCAACCATACATCTAATGCAAAATAAAAAACAGTAAACACTTTCATACATATGCACTTACCTTAACCCGCACCCATACCCTAAGGTCAGTAACTGTTGCACAATCAAGCTCGAGAGCTATACCGGACAAGAGAGCACACTACACTTCACAAGATGGCAAAGCAACAAAGCGGTCAAGCGACTTCTTTCCCAGGGAAAGCATTCACTGAACAGCCGCTTCGCTGTTTTGCCTGTTCATCCTACATGTGTAGACAAAAACGCATTCGAAAAAATGCGTTTTCGTCGTTTTAATAGGAACCTGAAATTGGGTCCTAGCAATTGATTGGCGGTGATTAGTAAGGTATGACTTGACTCTGTAGAGAGAACCTAGTTTTTATGTGGGCTTTTTTAATACTGAGGGAAACACGTTTGTCAAATCTTAAGTTTGTGTCAATGGTGATGCTGAGAAATTTGGTTTGAAGATGATTTGGTTGGATGAAGAGGTGCTGGGGGGTTGTGGTCAGTGGATTTGTTACTGGGGAAGAGCATCGATTTGGTTTTGTTTGGGTTTAGAATAAGTTGATATTTGGGAAAGAGAGGATTCTATGGCTGAAAAGGATTTTGGGGTAATTTCTTGGAGTTGCGCAAGGGAGAGAGCAGCACGTATAAGAATGGAGTCCTCTACATATTGGTTGATTGTGGCTAGGAGAGTAGTGGTGTAGAGTTTGTTGGTAAACAAAAGTGGACTGAGAATTGAACCTTGGGAGACACCAACTGTAATGGGTAACAGGGAGCAAGAGTTAATTTTGCCTTTCTTTTCACACCTTGTTGGCAGTCAGAAAGGTAGTTAAGCCAGGAGAGGGCTGTTTTGTGATAGGTTAAGGGATGAGAGCTCATTGAGGAGCTTTTGGTGGGATACTGTATCAAATGCTTTGGACATATTTAGAAATATAGAGAACACTTGTCCACTATTTTTGAGTAGGCTAATGGTATTAGTGAAATTTGTAAGGGCAGTTGTGGTGCTATGCTTAGGTCCGAAAGAATGTTGGGTATTTGATCAGGTTGTTAGATAAGAGATGGACCAGAAGTTGCAAGTGGATACATTTTTGTAGGAATTTAGATAGAGGTGGTAGAATGGCTATTGGTCTGTAGTTGAAGAATTCTTTTGAGGATCCACTTTTTGTGTAGTGGAATTGCATAAGAAATTTTCCAGAGCTAGGGAACGTATTGCTCTGTGATTGATGCATTGATTAGCAGAACAGTGAGACTGGGTAAGAGATGACATCGGCAGCTAACTTGAGATATTAATTTGGTAGCTGATCAGCAACAAGGGATGCAAGTTTGTTTGCTTGGGATTGTGTTGTGTATTTTTTTTTTTTTACTTTGGATAGGTTTTAGAGAGAAGGAAGTGGTGATGGCTTCTGTTTCTGGTGGGATAAAAAGTTGCTGTATATTATTTACTGGAGACAGTATGGAGTTGGTAAAGGAGGAGTTAATTTGGGAAGCTAAATTACCTTTAGTATTTGTGGAGGTGGGGCTTGGTGCTGAGGATTGACCTGGTTGAAGGAGGTGTTTAATAGCACCCCACAATTTTTGTGAATTGTTTTTGTGTTTATGCCGGATTCTTGCATAAAGGTGGGGCTTGGTGCTGAGGATTGACCTGGTTGAAGGAGGTGTTTAATAGCACCCCACAATTTTTGTGAATTGTTTTTGTGTTTATGCTGGATTCTTGCATAGAAAGGTTTTTGTCATTCTTGATTTAATTGTTTAGATTTGTTTCCTAATTGCCGTTGGTTGTCAAAGGAGGCTGGGCTTTTGTGACCAGGCTTTGTCCCTCTATCTGTTTTGGTTTCTTTAGCTCGGATCTTGCGTAGTGCAGCCATATTGTTTAGTGTATTGAGGAATTTGTTATTAAAATATTGATCTGCGGTATCAAGTTGGTGATTTATTTATTTATTTATTTATTTTTTAGTGGTGACCAGTCGTAGTGTAGCAAGAGTGTTTTAAGTGTCGGGAGAGAGATTTCGTTTGTTGCAGACTTGCTTGTGTAGCATATTTGGGGGGGGGGGCAGGGGTGATGCCTAAGATAGGTGGGAAGGTGATCAATTAGGCATCCTGAGTGATACCCTAGTTATGGTGTATTGGACATCCTGAGTCATACCCTAGTTATGGTGTATTGGACAGAGTCCAGTCTAGAACTGACTGTTAGTTACTATGTTTATCTATCCCGGTTGGTGAGATAATCAGTCACCTGGGTGAATCTGTGTAAGTTTATGTAGTTAGTAGGATTATCTGAAGAACAAGTAGGCCAACAAATCTCCCATTATTATGGGTTCTTGGCTAAACGAGCATGATGACCAAGCATGGAGGTTCTCAATTATGGATGGATTATTGCTGGGAGGGCTGTAGATTGATGTAATGATAATGAATCTTTTTGGGGTTGACTTTGATTCTAGAGAGACAAGTATTTCTGTGTTGTTGAGGCTGGGGGGGGGTTCACTTGGATGTGTTCAAGTGTTGTTGTATCTTTACATATTATGGCTAGGCCTCCACCACACAGTCTCGTCTGTGGATGTTATAACCTGGGGGTAAGATTTCATTGTTTATGTGGGGTTTTAGCCAGGTTTCTGTTAAGACTACTATGTCGGGGTTATACAGGGAGATGAAGGCATGAAGTCTCCTAACAGTTATATTGATGAGTAGGATGTTGGAGCCATTATGTAGTATGCTAGTGTTGGGCTGGGAGTCTGTAAGAATAGATGTATGAGGTGCTTGTTGTATGGGGATAGAAACTTGCTGAGTGGGATTGGTGCATGGGTTATGGTGAATGTCACCATTGAGTTTAAGCTGTGGTTTGATGTGTAGAAATGGGTGAGAGAATTTAGGTGACAGCGTAGAATATTTTTAGGCTACATATGATTAAGTATATAGAGATATGTATTTATAACTGAATATGTCTATCTTACAGCTATTATAAAGGTGTGGTGGTACAGTGCTGTTGGTAAGAGAAGTATGAGGTGGCATGGGGAAGGGTTAGGTGGAAGAATATGTGCTAGTAATACTGTGATTGTGAGGAGCGGTGATGTGGAGGTTTACTATTAGTAAACTGATAGAAATGTGAAAGAATAGTATTCTTATGTTGAGGGAGTGAAATGTAGGGGGGTAGGTTATATGGAATCGTAGGGATACAGTGGATATAAAAAGTGTACACACCCCTGTTAAAATGCCACATTTTTGTGATAAAAAATGAGACTAAATAAATAATTTCAAAACTTTTCCCCACATTTAATGTGACCCTGTAAACCTGTACAATTCAGTTGATAAACAAACAAATCTGTTAGGGGGGAAAATATAAAAAAAGAAATGCGTACAATAAACTGGTTGCATAAGTGTGCACACCCTTAAACTAATACTTTTGAAGCACCTTTTGATTTAATTACAGCATTCAGTCTGGTGGTGGTGCTGTGGTAGCGTTGTCACCTCATAGCCAGATGTCCCGTTCGATTCTCAGCTAGAGCGTCTTCTGTGTGGAGGCATACATGAATGTGGCATGCCTTCGTTGAAGGTTGTGCGTCAGAGCTGATAACCCGGTACGTACAAATCCACTACCAACCATTAGCGGACCGGAGATCTGCTGTGGCGAACCCTAACCGGGAAAAGTCGAAAGACACAAACATTCAGTCTTTTTGGGTACACACTTGCCATCAGTTAGAGAGAGACTGATTAACCCCAAATAAGGTTCAGCTGTCCTAGTAGGATTTTCTTGACATTTACTTAGTTGCCTGCTACAGGAAAAGCCACGGTTCGCAGAAAGCTTTCAAAGCATCAAAGGGATCTCATTGTTGAAAGGTATCGGTCAGGAGAAGGATAAAAAAAAATTTCCACAGCGTTGGATATACCGTGGAACACAGTGAAGACAGTCACTAAAATGTTGGGAACATATGGGACAACAGTGATGTTGTAAAGAACTGGACATCAGTCCCAAAATTGATGGAAAAGACGAGATGAAAACTGGTCAGGGAGGCTGCCAAAAGACCCACAGCAGCACTGTAGGAGCTGCAGGAATTTCTGGCAAGTACTGGTTGTGTAGTACATGTGACAACAATCTCCTGTATTCTCCATATGTCTGGGCTAGGGTTGCAAGATGGAAGCTTTTTCTTACACAGAAAAACATCCAGGCCCGACTAGCATTTGCAAAAAAATACAGGAAGTTTCCCAGAAGCATGTGAGAGAATGTGTTATGGTTTTTTGACACCAAGGTTGAACTTTTTGGCCACAGTTCCAAAAGGTACGTTTGGCACAGAAACAACACTCTGCATTACCAAATGAACACCATCCCCACGGTGAAGCATGGTGGTGGCAGTATCATGCTTTGGGTTGCTTTTCTTCAGCTGGAACTGGGCCTTTAATGTGTAGGGAATTGTGAACAGTTCCAAATTACCAGTCACGTTTGGCCCAAAACTTCTGGCTTAGAAAAGTGAAAACGAAGAGGAATTTTGCCTTTCAACAGGACAATGATCCCAAGCATACATCCCAAATCAACAAAAGAATGGCTTCACCAGAAGAAAATTAAAGTTTTGGAATGGCCCAGCCAGAGCCCAGACTTAAATCCAATAGAACATCTGTGGGGTGACCTGAAAAGGGCTGTGCACAAGAGATGCCTCACAATCTGACAGCTTTGGAATGCTTTTGCAAGGAAGAGTGGGCAAATATTGCAAGTCAAGATGGGCCATGCTGATAGACTCCTACCCAAGAAGACTGAATGCTGTAATTAAATCAAAAGGTGCTTCAAAGTATTAGTTTAAGGGTGTGCACACTTATACAACCAGCTTGCTGAACATTTTTTATATTTTTTCCCCTAGCAGATTTTTCAGTTGAATTGTATAGGTTATAGGTCACATTAAAGATGAGAAAAGTTTTGAAATGATTTATTGTGGTCTCATATAAATCACAAAAATCTGGTATTTTAACAGGGGTGTGTAAACTTTTTTATATCCATTGTATATTAATATTGAAGTAAAGTGTCTGTGGGAGGGGGGTGGCTAGGGAATGTGATTGATTGGTGAGTAATTATGTTGAAGGGGTAGAGGTTTTGATTCGATAATAATGTGTGGTAAGGTTAGGAGTAAATGTAGGTGTAGTGGGTGTGGGTGGGATTTGGGGGTAGGGTAGGCATGCAGAGTGAGCCCGAGTGGAGCACCCTGTAGCAGATCATGAGGAAACTGGAAGGATTGCTAAAAAACAATCACAGAAGCTGCACAAGTACAGTTACTGGTAAACCGGATTTATATCTGTATATTAACTGGGATAGTGAGGGTAGCTGTGTGAAACTATGGATAGAGGAAAGCAGAGTGGAGGCAAGGAGGGGGGAGTTTAGCTAGAATAGCTGGTGGGATTGAAATGAGACAAGTAGCCAAATGGTGAAGGGTGATGAAAGAGGGCAGCAGGAGGGTAGGGTTGGTTCGGTGATGTGCTTCAGCTATATATGCACAGGCTAAGTTACAGCACAAAATTATCACAGGGTAATGTACATTAATGCAGGGGGAAGTTTTGCCGTTCTTTTAGTTTATGTTGTGGAGGCGATTTTTGCAGCAGACTGGGCAGAGGTATGTTCCGCGGTGTATGAGCTGAGTTATAGCCTAGAAATGGAAGAATGAATGCCTGTTAGAAGAATGAAGCCAACACAGGAGTATGAAATGAAGGGTTTGAATGGAAACTGTAGAGAGATGGGGGTGGAATAAGAGTGTAGTTCAGAGAAGGATAGCTTTAGAATTAAAGGAAAGCAGAGATCGAAGGTTACCAGGACAGGAAGATATACAAGCTGAATGAGTTGACAACAGTGCACATTATACACTAACCCTCAGATGTAACAAGCTAGAGACAGTACTTTCTGGTTAGGATTGTGAGAATATTTTGTACACATTTAAAACTACAATTAGTAAAGGAGTGCAGAATATTTTGTACACATTTAAAACTACAATTAGTAAAGGAGTGCAGTAGGAACATTGTTGAAAAAATACATGCTGTATGTTTAACCAATATAACACTTTCAGCTATACATTCATATACTGCAACCAACAGGACTAGATAGCTGTAAGTTAACCACTACTGTTTAATGCAACATATGGAGGCAGTAGTTTGAGTCGCTCAAGCATACTAGTGCAGTATAGCAGTAGAACCATTTTGTTTCTATTTCCAGGCTAAGCAGTATTAAATGACTGCTAGACGTTCTGAAAACTGCTAGAACCTGATTCAGTGCTACAACTATAGAAAAAATTACGTGAGGGGGGACTAAAATATGAATTGCTCAGCAGACGAAAAGCAAATAAAGCTTTAATACCGTATCATTACAGTTCCTCAAGCGTACAACTTACTTACTGGGTCAGTGTAAAAAAGTGGAGATGGGGCAGAATGGTAGGTTTGGTGGCAGGTGAGTAGGAATTTGTGGAGGGGTAGGGATTGCTATAGGTGAGTGTTGTGCAGGGCGTGGGTTTGGGTGTATGTCCCAACATAGGTTTAAAACTGTGGTCTTGTAATGATGTGGCTGGGGTTTGTGTTTGTATCTAAGGTGTATTTTTGGTGACAAGGTATGCTCCTTTTAAGTATGTAATCTTAAGCATAAAATACAGCAAGACATTTGCAGGCATTGGGCAATGGTGAATTTTGAATTTGGGTTGGTAAGCGGTTTCTTGGAATTATACAAGTGAAAACTGTGTAAGGAATGGTGGTAGATGTATAGAAGACCTTTTGAGATGCAATTTATGTGTGGAATAGAGATTTATGGATGTAAGGACAGTGAGATTATAGTTTCTAGTTGGTATGGGATGTGTCTGTGATACTTTGCTGTAAGGAGTTGTGCGTTAAAAGTAATTTGTCTGTAGATTGGTGATGTGTGTTTGCAGAGGTGGAGCCATGGTAAGTATAAAAGTAATGTAGAAGTGGGTGAACAGGAAATTGGGGTAGGATAGGGGAGTGAAGTGATACTGAGTGTTGCTGGAGTGGGATGAAACCAGCTCGTGTCCATCGTAGACCCCAAATGTTTTTAGCAGTTCGTCCATAGTTTAGCTTAGAAGCAAGCAGAAATAGAGCAATAGAAATGTCTCGGGTTGCAGCTCGGGGAAATTACCCTAAGCAGTTGACATCAGATGCATTTTGAAGAGTAGTGTATGGTAAGCTCATAACATCTGATTATGTGCACATGCAATGCAAGTCTAAGCATACACCAGTTATATAAAAGCTTTTTTTTTTTTTTTTTTTTTTTTTTTTTTACTCCATGTGGAAAACCAAAAATAACTGTCTTGCCTTTTAGTTCAATTAAAACCATACCTTCCAAAAATAACTGTCTTGCCTTTTAGTTCAATTAAAACCATACCTTGGATACGCAATCTTATCGTTTTTCTGTATTAGATTAACATGAGCCTATCTCTAGGGAACTGTTTTTAATGGGCAGGAACAGTGTCTGTGGAAAGCTTCTATCCATACTATGACAACCTACTTGCCATTCTTTCACTTAGATAGTTTTTTTTTTTTTTTTAAAGAAATAAATGGGCGGGTGGGTCTCTAAGGATATTAATTTACAATTGATCAGTTTACTGTTCATGTACTGCTTGTGCAAACTTGACAGCTTACTTGCCATTTTGTTCGGTTAGAATTAATGTTTACTTATTTCAGATCTAACTTGATGTTGATGTACAGCTTGGGGGATTAAGTATATATTATTATTATGCACATGACGTGGCAAATTACCTGCCATTTTTCTGTTAGGTTAATATAAACTACTTTTGATTGTATGTGATATGTACTGAGTTCGATAACTTGGCGACAACTTAGCCGCCTTTCTTTTTTTTTTTTTTTTTTTTTTTCTGACCTTACTGAACATGGAATTTCTGATGCTGTGTTAGTATATTATGAGACATGTAAATTGTGTGATAATGCATGGACTACTTACCTGCCATTTTTGATGAACCAATTGTATACGTGGGGGGTTCTGACAGGGTTTTGGTGTGATGATTGGGCATTTACAGAGAGTGTACGGTTTGTGTCCACGTGGTGACAGTTTACCTGCAGTTTATTCTGTCAGACTAAATTTTTAATAATGCTTTCAGACAGGATTTTAGTTTAGTGCTTGTGTACTTGGGGACAAACACCAGTGGTAGATGCGAGGACAATTTCCTTGCCATTTTAAATGTCAGACCGTTTTAACTTACATGGGACTCTGACAGAATTTTTGTGTAGTGCTTGTGTATTATGGAGCATGTAGTTTTGGTGTTTATATGGGGACAACTTAACTCCCATTCATGTTTGTCAAAATGTCACTTTAAACAGTTTCTGACAGGATCTTCATGTATTTCTTGTGAATTAGGGTGAGGGGCTTTGTCTTTTTAGCAGTATGGGTGCTGTTTATGTAAACTTTGGACAACTAACATTACAAACGACTCGTGTCAGAGTTCTTATCTGCATGCAGCACATCCTCCTCAGTTGCAGCAGGTTATTTTCCGTGTTCCTGTAAGTCCGACATCTGCAGTTCTAGAAAGAAAATATCGTGACTGCAGCCCTTGCTTTCAGTGTGGGTGTAGACAGGGCCTCAACCAATAGTGGCTGATTCTGCAGTAGCCGTTTGTTCCTCAGACCAATTTCCTTTGGTATATTCCTAACAGCTGTTATGAACTACTGATCAGTCATGCCTTTTCCGGTTGTTCTAGGTGTCCTGTCTGGACATGGGTGAGCCATTTTTCTAAGACATTGAATTTTTTTTTTTTTTTTTTCCCAAGAGAATGTCCATGGACGTTTGAGGGAAGATCCTTCTGGAATCTGAGCCCCTATCAAAGAAGTTTAACGATTTTCTTGAAGGCATGGAATCTGTAAGAAAAAAAGTTTTCTTTCCTTGTCCGAGGAACAGCTACAATGTGTCAGCTCTGATTCATAGCAGTCAATACCTTTTTAGCAGGTCTATCTGCTTTCTTGAGAAAGCTAGAAAGATCGATCGGATATGTCTGACTTGCTCAGAGATTGGGCTTTGTATTCTATGAATCTTTGAATCCACTTCTCCTCTGTTAACTCGGAAGATCTAGTCCTCTCATGTCTAGGAGGAAAGAAGTGGCAGTCTTTGATAGTGTCTATGACTATGCCTGTATTAACATGGATCGACTGTATGCAGCTTCGATTAGTGTAGGAGTATCACACTCCTGTTCTGTTCTTTCTTCTCTATATAGTGCAGTTGTGTACTACTGCAGTTGCCTTAGGTATATGGGTTATATCCTGCCAAAGATGTAACAGTTGGCCAGCTTTCAAAGCATCAGGACACCTTCCATACGCCTAAACTGTCAGGCAGATCGACCTGAGCTGAATAAAAGAACAATTTGAGCATGAAGCGCTTCAAAATTTTAATCTATTTTCTTAATTTTGTTGATACTTTATCACTTTCTTCAGGAATGTAATTTTAAAGCTAGGAGTGCTGTGCTTTTATTGGACTGTCTTGAGACTGTAATGTACTTTTAAATGGAACCCTCATTTTTTGTCTTAAAGTTTAAAAGTAGTGTAAAGTAAATGAAAAATAATTTTTCTGTGGGAAGCTATTTTTCTTTTATGGGGCTGGCATAGTCATGCTTTTTACTGTTGTGTATTTTTTGACTGTCAAAAAGTAACTTTTGTGGACTGGCAGTGTTTACCTGCAAGTGCTGCTGGTCTTCCCCTGGAGAGAAGCACCATTTTTGACGTGAACATGGGATAGACTACAGTCCTTCTTCCAGCCACAAAAAGAAAAAATATTAAGCAAACCACCATTTTGTGTGGCAGGACTATGTTTATTTTACTTTTGTGGGGCTGGCATAATCCCCAGAATTCAGTAAAGTCCATGTAGAGCCTACATAGAATGTATCGGTGTACACGGCCACGATCTTCCCATGGCAGCATGCCATGCATAGTAATGGTGTGGCTTGCCTAACGGAGGTCAGAAAAATAAGAATATTGAATCCATGCAACACCAATGGCGCACCCACATAACTGTGTCAACCCATTAACCTGACCGAAAGTGGTACAAGACAATTTGTTTCACTAATTTGGATTTATTTTAAAATTTTCCTTTTATGCGCTTGTTGTTTAACTAACTATTCTTAACTCTGCGGACCCATGGATTAGGCATATGCCAGACATCTAAAAATAGAAACCGTATGCTTTTAATTGTTGTAGTTGCGCAGTGCATAACAATGCACAAACCTGTGCAGTGAAGCTGCACTGAGTGGCACCTTTGCAGTATAGCTGAAGATGCATGAGATCTATTCACTACTTCAGTGGCGAGAGAGGCAGAGTGATGACTTAGTGTAGTTGGTCCGGGTTCGATTCCTGAGCAGTGGTGCCTTTTACATATATTGCTGTGAAACTGTGTCAGTTTACTGAAACATCGGTTTACTTCAAGTTCAGTTATTCTGTTTAGATAAGGTGTGCAATGCTAAGCATCGCTTAAACATGGGTAACGGTCTTTCCATGTTTATGGGTTGCCAAGCTTTGCTTAAACATGGATTGTTCGAGTTTGCATTATGCTAAGTGACACGGCCATTTTTGAAAGTTTCATTATGATGTGCAATGGCAGGAATGCATCCTATTTAAAGAGCAATAGGCGGGAATTGCAAAGTATTCCTTGGAGCCTGATCTCAAGTGTGGATATGGCTGTCGTGGAGGAAGGAGTATGCTTCCAGGCACCATTTTGATGACCTCTGTCGACAGAAGAAGGGTACTTTGGATCACTGGGTCCAAGAGGCACAGTCGGGGAACACCCGACAGATATGCAAGCATGTTTTCTAGTAATTTATAAATATACAAGCTGAATCTGTGCAAAACTGGTATGATAGTGGTTTCCTCTCTTACCACAGCTGGAGAAGAGAGGGCTTGCAACATGCGGTCCCGTGCAATATGTTTGGCCAGGATGAGGCAAGCGTGTGGTATGTAAGAAAATCAATAAAGTAATAAATGAATGCATGACTTAAGACTGTAGTATCTGTATTTATTTTATTATAAACAGTCCTGTATGAAATAACCTGGGACATCATAGACTTTCATTGAAGCATCAGTGCATATCTGAACTGTTAAAGCAAGTAAGCATGCAGTACTGTGTAGCATAGCTTCCAACCACTATTTAATGTTGCGGAATACCCAGATTAAGAGTCAGTGTTTTGGTCTACTCATTGTCAGAAATATGCTGTAGATTGTTGTCAGTAACTGAGTAGGGTAAACATGTAAGTTTAACAGAAGTCCTAGATAGCTATCCATTTGTGTAAATGTGACATTTGAAACCACATGAATCCATAAAGTGTAAAAGAAGACGGTGTTCTGATTAATTTTATTATTTCAAATAAATGTTCAGTATTACTGTAGTCGCTGCTTGTGGGTTCTAATCCCACACCAGACAACTGAGAAATTGTGTTGTTTTCAGTACTGTTTTAGCATTTTATCAGTAAAACATAACCATGCTTGCATGTGAAGTGCACACCCGTAGACCTGTGCCATGACTGTCCTGTTGTGAAGTGTAATCATTGTACATGGGCATACCTCTCCACTGTCACGATTTTTGTAGAATGTCTGGCTCTGGTTGTTCATAAAGTCTGCTACAGGTCCCACAGTTACTCTTCTGTGTTGTTGTCCTGCGGAGTCTTCAGTCTCTCTGTCTATGCCTATTGCCAGCAGCAGCATCAGCTTCAGCCTGTGGTGCACACATCTGTATGTAAAAAGTAGCCGCTATAAGCATTCTGTCTGTGCTGATGCATTTTTACCACACGGTTTGTCACCCCATCATATGAGAATGGGGATGGAATCTACATTGAGGTCTTGTATCTTGTTGGATAGTTGCATGGGATTGACTGATTATACTGCAAATCAGCTGTATAGGCTGCATTTAACCTTTCTGAACTACAGATTGGTTCACATGCAATCAACTGCTAATGAGAACCATCATAAAAAGGCAAACTTCTAGCTAGGCAAACCAGTGTGTACGAGATGTATTTCTTGTGTCTAACTTGCTGACACATTACTTGTGTAGCAATACCTTTCAAAATAGGAGTATTGTACATCCATATTGTATATCCATTTTGTTTCTAACATGATGCATGTGTTTGAATGTACTTGGGGAAAATGGTGACTGCTTCAGCATTTGTTAGAACTGTACTGATGACATGGCATTTATCTCCATCAAGAGTATAATGCTGTGTGATAAGTAGGAACACAGGTCTCTTGGCTAATTTCTTCGATAGCAGTTGTAATAGTACACTGCTATTTTGTTGGCACTGTTGTTTATGCATATTATTGGGGGGGGGGGGGGGTTCCTGCTATGGGGCATGCTACAGTGGACTCCTGTGTTGGGTGTGTGAGCATATGCGAGTATCTGTCCTGACATTGACAGGAATATGTCACTATTGCTGCTATCCTAGATGTTCTTCGTGTTTCACTGTTGCAGTCATTACATTTGGGTAATCTGCTGGCAAGTTGCCCTCAGTCTGCCTTTATAACAAAGTCTTGGGTCCTGCGTCAGTTGCCGTCTCCTCTTCCATGACGTCGGGTCGTCAGGGGTATAAAACATGCAGCTGACGCCAGTTTATTCAGTCTTTCTTGCCGCGCAGTGCCCGAAGCAGAAGCAGTTCGCAAGTGCCGGTTGGCCGACTCCTGAAATTTTCGTATTCGAGTTTCAGAACCGAAGTCTTCAAACTAAAGCTAAGTACCCCGTTGGGGAAACTTTTTCATGCTCCTTACCGATGTCAGTAAAAGTTAATAATTACATTACTTGTAAGCAAATGCCTCATAAGGATTTTCATTTGTACTGTATTCCTTGCCTAGGCCCTGATCACAACGTGCCTTGCTGTTAGTTTTGTGCTCGATTTTAACCAGCGCACTATTAAGCATCGGCATATTTTTGCTTCTAAATATTTTGGTTCAAGATTTAATTATCCTGAAATGTCGTCTGTTAGCAATCCGACTACTGGAGTTTACAAAATACGCAAAGAAAAATACAAAGACAGACCTAGGTCCAAAACCGACAAAGCTTCTCCTAAGCCAGTCGCTGGTTCGCCGGTACTCAGTGAGGCGCTTTTGCAGCCCCTGATACCTGCTACTTTTGAGTCGCAGGCCTCTACCGAGACCCATTCGGAGTCCGGTTTGCCGTGAAATTCTAAGAGTATTGAACCCACGGATGTCTCTCCCTTAGATGGGTCCGGAGCCGTTGAGCAGGCACCAGCTTCTGAGGGTGTTTTCAGGCCTCAACATTTCTATATTAAAGCGACGCCAGCAACAAAAACAAGGTCAAAAACAGCTTCTGTGTCTAAAAAAAATGACGCATGAGCCACGTGCTCAGGCCCCTATGCCTAAAAAACAGATGATCAAAATGGCTGAGGATTTAATTACCTTGATCAGGGGTTCCCAACCCCCCCCCCCACCTCCTGCTAAGAGGCCTAGGCAAGGCACTGATTATGAGTGTTCAGACAGGTTTCCATTTCTTCTGATTCTTCTTCTGATCAGGAATTTTCTAGGAATCCATCCCATCTGCATCTCCTCCCTGAGGATTACTCTTTTGGAGAGACTTTGCATACTTTAAGGGAACATTTTCACTGGGAGAGTCAGGACTTCTCTGAATCAAAAAAGAGGCTTAGGGATTTCCTTCTTCTTCCTCAGCATAGACCATTGGCAATATCTCCTGTATTAGACATTGTTGATGATGTGTTCTCGGAATCGGGCATGGCTCCTGATTCCTTGCCTCTGGCTCCTAGTAAGCCAGACAGATATTACAGGGTTCCTGACTCCCACAAATTACTTTTCAAAAATCCTGCTGCTGATCCTGAGACTATTTCTCAGGGTCCCAAGGGTGTAAAGGCCTCCACAGCCAAAAATCCTACCCCTTCTGATAGAGATTCCAGGGCGCTGGATAGGTAAGAAGGTTTATACGTCTGCAACCTTGGCATTCAGGGCTTTAAACTGCCAATTTCACATGCTTAAATATCAACAGCATGTTATGGGCTTACTGAAACAGAAAATGATGTTGATTTCTGACTGTGTGGAAAGTAGAGTTACAGGAATTATTGCATTCAGCAGAACAGGTTGGAAAGCAAACTTTGCAATGTGGTTTTGATTCCTTGGAGGCCTCTTGTAGGGCTGCCATTACTGGATCTGTGATTAGAAGGCATGCCTGGCTCAAGGAGCAAAATCTGCCTGATCATGTTAAGGCTAAATTGTTGGATGCCCCTTTGCAGCATGAAACTTTGTTTGGTAATAAGGCAGAAGAGGTTTTGAAGAAAGTGGAAGACAAAGCCAAATCTATGCAAACTGTAAAATATTTCTTGCAAGTGCAGCCACCCAGGTTCGGTAGGCACTGGCCTACTAAAAATTGGTCCTTTTCTGTGTCTAACAGAACCAGTCAGGGCAAATCCAGGTGCTCAAAAGGCTCCAGATACCAATCACATGGTTCTTACAGGTCAAAGCAATGGGGTGCTTCCACCTCCAAATCTGGAGGAAACAAATCACAACCCTACAGTAAGCAGTCTCAATGACTTTCCTTTACCATCACCAAGCACTTGACTTTTGGAAGCCCCCTTGGGGGAAAACTAGCACTTCATGCTCAAAATTGGCAGTTAATTACCCAGGACAAGTGGGGTATTGGGTACTAAACATAGTATCACAGGAGTACAGATTTCATTTCCATACTTTGCCAGTTCCAAACGGATGGCCGGATCTGCCACAAAACCAGTGGGCTGAGGCCCAGAAACAAGTCATGCCCCTCATGGATATGAGGGCTATTCAGCCGGTGCCAGAAAAGGAAAAAAGACAAGGTTTTTATTCAAGACTTTTCCTGGTACCCAGAAAAGTCCATTCATGGCATCCAATACTGGACTTATCGATTCTGAACACGTTCCTGGACATTCCAAAATTCAAAATGCTGACTTTACAACAGCTATTGTCTATGCTAGGTAAGAATGCTTGGTTAGTAACTCTAGATTTAAACGAGGCATACCTGCATATCCCAGTAAGGAAATCGTGCAGAAGATACCTCCGCTTAAAAGCAGGTTTTTTGCATTACCAATTCTTTGCACTGCCCTTTGGCTTATGTACTGCGCCAGGGTCTTTACAAAGTGCCTGGCACCAATAATTGCATTCTGCAGACAAAGAAGCATTCAAATTTATCCTTATCTGGACGACTGTCTCATTCAAGCAGAGGACAAAGACAGTTCTTCAACATCTGGCATTTGTAAAAAGGCTTCTAGCATGCCTAGAGTGCACCATAAACAAAAAGAAATCACAACTGGTATCCTCTCAAATAATTACATTCCTGGGTGCAAGCTTGAATACAACTGCCCAGATGGCTTACCTCACACCAGACAAACAAAGGCAACTGACAACATACTTCAAACAAATGGCAACAAAAACCCAGTTATCTGCAAGACAAATTCTGCAGGCTTTGGGGTTCATGGCATCCTGCATTCTACTAATTCCATATGCGAGACTGCATATGAGAGAACGTCAGTGGTACCTAAAAGGTTTATGGAGTCAGCATTGTCACAGCCTGGATACAATGATTCCTCTCATTCCTTGCCTACAACAAGAGTTTCTTTGGTGGGGTGAGACATGTCACCAAAACAAGGGACTGTCATTCACTCTATCCCCTGCCACCCAAACCCTAACTACAGATGCATCATACTATGCTTGGGGGGCCCACCTGTCAGGGAGATGCATTCAAAGCAAATGGTGCCCAAACCAAATGCATCTGCATATCAACCAGAAAGAAATGCTAGCTGTTCAGAATGCTCCGACAGCCTTCAAGGACTTACTTCATCCAGGACAACTACTGATAAAGATGGACAACACCACAGTTGTGTGATACATAAACAAGCAGGGGGGGTACACATTCCTACCCCCTTTGCAGACTAGCCATGGACTTGTGGGACACGGCCTTGACTTACCAATTACATCTCCAAGCTCAATTCCTGCCAGGAAAGCAAAATACTCTGGCAGACGACCTAAGCAGAAACCTTATGGACCCGCACGAATGGAAACTGGATCCACAAATATTCAGCATCATAACACAGAAATGGGGGAGCCCAGACATAGATCTATTTGCTTCTCACCAAAATTATCAGTTGGACAAATTCTGCACAAGAACTCCTCACAAAAAAGCATGGAAGGTAGATGCTCTATCCTTCAGCTGGAAAAACCTACCAGTCTATGCCTTTTCCCCTCTGCCTCTTCTCTCCAAGGTCGTACTAAAAGTCAGACATGAAAAAACAAAAATGATCCTAATTGCTCCGGACTGACCTCGCCAGCACTGGTACCCGCTTCTAAGGAACATGTCACACTTTCCTCCATGGTACTTGCCTCAAATACCTCATCTACTGTCTCAGCAGAACTTTCAAATTCTGCACACTCTGCTCCAAACTCTGAACCTTGCAGCATGGCTAATCAACTGATTATTCAAACCACACCTCTCAGTAAATCTGTGATGGATGTCATTTTGGAAGCCAGAAGGCCTAGTACTAGAAAATCTTATGCTGAGAAATGGAAGAGATTCTGTGCTTGGAACCAAGCTCAAGGAATAGACACAGCAAAGCCCAGTATTCCTCCGATTTTACAATATTTAACGGAGATGCTTGACAAGGGCCTATCTTTTTCTTCATTAAAAATCCATGCCTCTGCCATTTTGGCTCATTACAACACAGAGCCTCCCCTCTTTTCGCATCCACTGCTTAAACAGTATCTTAGAGGGGCCAAAAAGTGAAGGCCTCCCAGAAGAGCACCATCACCATCTCCTGCATGGGACCTCAGTTTTGTGCTGGAAAAACTCACGCTGCCTCCTTTTGAGCCGGCAACTATTGCGGATATAAAATTTCTATCTTGGAAAACAGCTTTTCTTTTGGCAGTCACTATAGCAAGAAGGGTTTCAGAACTACAGGCTATCATGGCAGTGGAGCCGTTTATTACATTTTACCCCGACAGGGTGTCCCTCAGGACCAATCCTTCTTTTATGCCTAAGGTGGTATCCAGTGTGGCTCTTAACCAGACGATTCACCTGCCAACATTTTACCCAAATCCGCAGGACAAGGTGGGAACAGATTCTGCATTCATTGGATGTACATAGACAACTAAGATTCTACTTAAAGAGGACCAAATGTCTAAGAGAGTCTGAGCAACTACTGCTAGCATTTGCTGCAGGATCAGAGGGGAAGGCTATATCAAAGCAGACTATTCCTAAATGGTTAAGCCACTGCATTCGTTTATGCTATTTGCACCATGGTAAACTTGTGCCCAAGGGGATCAGATCACACTCCACCAGGGCTGCCTCTACTTCAGCATCTTTTCTCAGAGGGGTCCCAACCAAAGACATTCTAGAAGCTGCTACTTGGAGCTCTGTTCATACCTTCACAAAGCATTATCATTTACCTCTCTTCTCCAAATCCAGGGCAGGCTTTGCCACTGCAGTCCTGCAGGGCCTTATAACAGCTCTTAATGCTGTTTAGTTCCATCCTCCCATCTATAGCTTTGGGATGCTACCTAAATGCAATGACTGCAACAGTGAAACACGAAGAACATAGTACAATTGTGTACACTTACCATAAATGTAGATGTTCAAGTGTATTCACTGTTGCAGTCTGCTACCACCGCCATCCCCCATTCTATACCTTTTCTTTCCTTCACTGTACTCAAAAGCCTTTGTGGTGTATTTGCTTTTAGTTGAAGGTAAAGTTTGTTTCTAAAAGTACATTTACATATTTACTGTTTATTTTTATATATATTTTTGCTCCCCATTTGGGGGCACCTGACATCTGGGACAAGAAAAACTGAATAAAATGGAGTCGGCTGCATGTTTTATACCCCTGACGACCTGACGTCATAGAAGAGGAGACTGCAACCGACGCAAGACCCAAAACTTTCTTTAGGCCGACTGAGGGCAACCTGTCAGCAGGTTACCCAAATGTAATGACTGCAACAGTGAATACACTTGAACGTCTACATTTATGGTAAGTGTACACAACTGTACTTTGCGTACACACCCTGAATATTGATAGCCTTCCTTTACTGCTGTATCTTTACATAGTTTAATCGTATGTATGCAATACTTAAATGTGTTCTCGTTTCTTTGTATTAACAGGAAATATTATGCATGCATCTTGCAGGCCACCATTTCTGAGGTGGAAAATGACCTCATCATTGAGGCTTTGTGACAACATTACCAGGTCATGCTGTCCCGAGTGAGGGCAAATAGGTCAGAACGAGCAGCCCTGTGGGATGAACTGGTGCCAACATCAATGCTGTGGGTCGCCAAAATCATACCTACGAGCAGGTTTAGCACCGTGCCACAGACTCTGATGATGATGGTGGCCAAATTGAGGCACAGGTTCATAGGTAGATACTAGGCTATCTGCCCTGAGGGCATTTATAAGCCTAGCCAGAGTGTGCCAGCTTTCGCCACCCCATTGATTAACTGAGCTTCTGTCAAGAAGAGCCAATGAATTGATCCCAAGGGGTGTATTTTCTGTTACCCATCCACTCGTCAAGGTTTCTCTTGAAGAGCATTAGTGAGGGGCTCTGCCTAATGTAGTTAGGAATTTTTTTCCAAAGCATGGGGAGTCTCTGTGACAGGAATCTATCCCTCCAGCATGTTCTATTTATTGTTCTGGCGTGGTTTAGCTCACTAGAGCGAGTGGCTCGCAGTGACTTGGATTTCTTTAGGTGGAGCATGTCCATCAATTATGAGTTGGACATGGCTTTGCAAGTCAGGCAGAGATCACCTCTGAGTAAGTGATATGCCACTGAGTACAGCCGGAGTTTTTCCATTCGGCCTGCATAGGACATAGTTTGAGGCAGTAATCCTCTTGGTGAGGTATTTCTGTCGTCTTTCCAGCTGTTGGAAGTGTCTTGTGAGGTACATCCCAAACTGGGCATTGTACTCTACGATGGGTCTGATGAGTGACGAGTAGAGGGGCACTTTAACCTTTTTATTTCTAGATGCGAACCCTTTAGTAATTAGATGGGCTACATAGAAGGATTTCATAACTACTTTGGCAATATGATTGTCAAAGGAGAGATTACTATCTACCTGGGTACCAGATCTCTCATTACCTCTTCTGTATTAAGGGGGCTGCCACCTATGTGGTAATTCTTGGGTGTTTTGTTTTTCCCAAATGGGATGGCTATGCTTTTTTTTGGCATTTAGCTTGACACCATGACTTTGACACCAGGTGTTCGTCTCAGAAAGGCCCTTTTGGAGAATGTCTGTGTCATCCGGAGAGTCCGTTATGGCTCCCAGTTTGCAGTCATCGACGAACTTGGTTAGCCATAGTCCTCCTGTGTTTGCCTGTACTTCTGAGAAGTATATGTCGAACAGTAGGGGTCCCAGGACCGAGCCTTTTGGGACACCACTTGTGAGTGATTTAGAGTCGGACCTGGAGCCCGCTATTCTTACCGTGTGAGTTCTGTCTGTAAGCCAGTTGGCAGTCCACCTCGTGACGTAGGGGTTTATGTTCAGGCTGGTGAGTTGTTCTATAATTCCCGAGTGGGGAGTGGTGTCAAAAGTCTTGGCGAGGTCAAGGTAGGCTGTGTGAACCACCTTCCCTCATCTATGGCCTTGGTGACTGTCTGTCTCGAAGAAGTCAACCAGGTTTAGTAGGCATGATCTGCCCTTAACAAAGGCGAACTGGGTCGTCAAGTATTTGGAGGTTCCCAATGTCTTTCTTAATGAGTTCCATGATGATGCGCTCCATAGCCTTGCAGACCAGACTAGTCAGGCTTATGGGGCGATAGTTACCAGGGTCAGTTGTGGCCCCTCCTTTGTGGAGTGGATTAACCGTTGCTGTGCGCCATTCTTTGGACACGTAGCCTGTGGAGAGGCTGAGGTTGAACAGTGTGTTTAGGTGGGGGGGTAGTTTGTTCTGTAGTTCGTGCAAGACGCAGCCTGGGACACCATCTGGCCCCATTGACGCTGTGTTTTTGGCTTTTGAAAGGGCTGTTTTCACCTGTGCGTCTGTGATTTCCGGGACACTACACTTTTCCTGTATTGTTGTGGACCCTTTTGGGGGTGAGAGGGGGGTGAAGTTTGCACTGAATCTATCTGCCAGTATTTTGGCAATATCAGTAGGTTCAGTATATTTTGTGCTATTTTGCACTAGCTCCGAGCATATCTACCATTTGCCACTTAGATACTTGACATAGCTGAAGAAGGCTTTGTGGTTATCTTTCGAATCCTTGGCTATTTTTCTTTCGAAGTTAGCCTTGGATGATTTTATGAGGGACCTTTTGTTTTCTTACTGTTACTGATCAGGGATGTCTTTCCTTTCTGGGATTTGCTTTTTTTCTGAATTAGTTTCCTCCTTCTGTTGTATAGCCTGTTTATGGCAGGGGTCCACCAGACTGGTTTCCTTCTCTTAGGGTAGTGGGTCTTGGTTTTGCTAGGGATGGCACGATCCATGCATCCTTGTAGGTGCTCACTAGGGATGGCACGATCCATGCATCCTTGTAGGTGCTCATAGAGTGCATTTGTAAAGGTTCCTGCATCTTGGACACTGTTATCCTTTAGCGTGGAGGCTGTGAAACTTACCACCTCTGTCTCAAGTACGGTGAAGTTTGCTATAGAAAAGTTTTTCACTGTGGTTTCCTTGGTTGGGGGTGGTGGTATGGTGCGGACATCCAGAGTGATTAGTCTATGGTCTGATCTAACTAGTGACGGTTTGACCTCCGGTGCGGAACACCTGTCGCCCATGTTGATGATGACCAGGTCCAATATATTTTGACCTCTGGTAGGTGACTTTACCAGCTGATCCAGGGCATTTGAGTTGATAAATTCCAGGAAGAGCTGGACCTGGGAGTTTGTACTTAAGTAGTTTTCCCAGTTAACGGTAGGGTAATTGAAATCGCCCAATGTCAGGGTTTTCGGTAGGACCTTCATGTTTTCCAGTGTCCCCAGAAAGGCGGAGTGGTGGTCTTGGGTCATGGAGGGTGATCTGTAGCAGGCCACAATTTGCATTGCAGATTTGCCCGATGTTAGTTGCACATGGATGATCTCAAGAGGTATTATGCTGCGCCACTAACCTGGAGGTGTAGGTATCCTTGATGAATATGGATACACCACCTCCTTTTGTGTTTTGGTCCATGTTCTGTTGCCGAAATGTGTGATATGAGTTGTAGCCTGGTAGTGCTGGGGTGCTCTGTGGAGCCTTGAACCAGGTTTCAGTTACTGCATACATGTCGACGTTCTC
This sequence comes from Protopterus annectens, assembly GCF_019279795.1. NCBI lineage: Eukaryota > Metazoa > Chordata > Ceratodontiformes > Protopteridae > Protopterus > Protopterus annectens. The sequence continues at coordinate 1,168,267,923 of NC_056728.1, read as the reverse complement.
CTTACTGAGGAGTGCTTCGAGCGCGTGCATTTTGAGAATTAAACTCCTGGCGTGGAATAGCATAACCCCCATTTTTTTTTTATTTGTGCTGTTTACGGAGGTGGGTTTGACTTTTGAGCCTTGACTAAAGGCAAGAGCCTTGACCAGTATTCAAAAGCCTATGGGTAACAGGTGCAAGCAGTCTCTTGCGAAGCAACGAGGCTCATCGAGCATGTCGTCCGAGGCTGACAGGCACTGGATCCCCTTTGAATGACACCAGAAGCTTAGCCAATTGTTGAAATTGATCATTTTGTCTTTATACTGTGGTATCATTCTTGGTGAGGGCAGGGTGCTACTCAGGGTCAGGGTCGTACCCGCCTGGGCTGCAGGATCAGAGAGCTCTTCCTTGTCTCTTTTCATGTAGCCCAGGGAGGTACGTCTCAGGTCATTCACACCAACATGAACAATGACAGAGTCTTATTTGTACTTGTTCTGGAGTGACCCGAGTGCTTGTGCTATGTGGTGGATTTTGGCTCCCGACAGGCAGCTAACAGTTGCCTTCTCCTTGTCCAGCCTAGTGAGTGGGATGTCAGTGTGCCTGACTACAGAGTTGCCTATTACTAGTGTGTTGGGTATGTTATTTCAACTTAAGGGCTGTGATTGTGCCGCACACTGATTTTGTGTTTTATATGTTGTCTGGTTTGTGGCAGGAGGTGCAGATTTTTTTAGGTGTCTGCTTTGGACGTTTCTGATGCTTTTGCAGGTTTTTATTTAGAGCCTCCGAGTATGATTTTGTGTATTTATGTGTATTTTTTGCCAGTGCTGGTTTAGTATGTCTATGTGAGGCTGGAGGTGTGGTGCAAATGTTAACATTCTTCTCATGACTGCCTGTTCCAGTCTTGAGTGGAGAGAGCTTAACCTCCAATTTAGCTATATAATTGCATCTCTCGCTTATGTTAATGTTTTGTGGTAGGAGGAGAGGGTTGTCTGTGTACATGAGGCAGTTGTAACATTGCCTCAGGATACCCAGATTCACCAGCTGGGCTGGAGAGTATACCTGAAATTGCCCTTTGGTCATGCCTGAATAATAGGGTGAGCTGCTTAGTCGCTTGGTTGGTGAGGGGTGAATAATGAGCCTTGCCCTACTGGGCAATCAAGTGTCTGGGTATATTAGTTCTTGCTATTAGGTCTGAGGACGTGCTGGACTATAGGATGCTTTTTAAGTGCTTAGGTTAAGAGTTAGACTACTTTCAAGGGAAAAACTGAAGAGGAGACTTGGTGGATCCGAGAATAATTTAGCTCTAGCTAACCGGCGCTGTCCGGATGTGCAAAACTGTTCAAACGCAGGTTTTTACAGTAGGGAAATGAAAGAGAGAGAAATTAGCCCAAAATGGCCTATAAACTACTAACTTCTGGGCTGGAACCACTCCTCCAAGAACAGATGGCTGCTCAAAGCTCCCTCTCTCACAGGTAAACGGAGAAATCTCCTATCCAAGTAAGGTATGGGCAACTCAGAAACTTGTAACACAGGCCTGAATTCAGCACTAGCCTGAAAACTGGACTAGACTAGCTTAGAAAGGTGGGAAACGAGGAAATTGTTTTTTTAAAGATAAGGCAAAAACAGTAAAAAATACACTTAAAACCGCTTTACATGACTACAAGCAATCAGAAAAGGCTTTTAAACAAATTACCCACTTAACCAGTAAAAAAAAAAAATCTCAAAACTGAGCCCTGTTCCTGTAGTCTTCAATCAAACAAGTTCTAACTGCACACTCTTGCCACTGGAGTGCAGGGGAACCTTCTCCAAAGAAGGCCTGGACTAGTGCTCATGTTATACAAACAAAGCTAGATTCAGCAGGCCTGGATCTAGTCTATGCTACAGCAAACAAGGCGCACCATTTTCAGTAAGAAACATTTCAGATATGCAGGCACTATAAGCCTCTAACCAAAAATTCCCAGCTCAGAAGGGCAGAGTCCAGCCTCTCCTCCCACAAGAGTGCAGACCACAAACCTTCTTAATGTAAAATAATTGGCCTGAAGCCCAAGTGCTTAAACCAGAACTAATGCAGTTTTAGAATAACAGATACTGAGCCGTCAATCAGCAGTTCCCAACTTAGAAAGATGCAAGTTACCTGTCCTGCCACAACAGTGCAGACCACAAACCTTCTTAATGTAAAACAACTGGTCTGAAGCCCAGGTTCTTAAACCAAAAGGTTTAGAATGATAGTTACACCAATCAGTAATGAATACAATTGAGTACTTTTAAGATGACGCAAAATAAAGTAAAAGTAGGAAGAAACACAAATACTACAGTAAAAGCAGATGAATAAAGTGCAATTAATTTTTTTTTTTTTGAGTGAGCAAATGAGATGGGCCCAGGAGGAGTATCCTGATGCAAAGTTACAAGAGGGGCGGACAGTTTCAAAGCCACCAAGATTAACACCAAAACAAATGCAGGGAAGGTGGGTGGGGAAAAAACAGAGCCACAACTTCCAGCTAGATGAATGTTGTATTATTTGAAAAAAGTGCAGATAAAGATTCACTTAAATTCACTTATACGTTCAGTTGATTACAGGTAGGTCTTAGCCGGCCAAAGCTCAGAGTTTAAGCAGAAAATAATTCAAAATGTACCACTTGTATAAGGCAGAAACCAAATATCAGTGAAGTGAAACTGCCCCCACTTATCAGTGGCTATGCAGGAATTCTAACCAGCATTAACTGAAAAAACAGAGCCACAACTTCCAGCTAGATAGTATTCAGTGCAACACAAGTAAATCAATTTAAATGCTGTAGCTGGGGTTTGCAGAGGCTGACTCAGAGGTTGACATCCCTCATCCACCCTCATTATCACTGTACGCAGCCAGTATGGCTACGCATACACAGTCCCCTGAGGCCACAGATATTGGACAGTTGGAGTGTGGGGACATTGAATAAGGAAGTGTGGCTACTGTGGCTTCAGGGACTGTCGACACTGGCCATAGCCAAACTGGTGGCAAGGTTCCACATAGGCAGATTGATAGGGGTGCTCCTAGAAGGCCTGCTGTCCCTCCACTTGTTGCAGACGTCTCATCACGTGTCACTTCGTGTATGTTTAGGACAGTCATGGAGGCAGAGACATGTTCAGTAAGGAACACCCAACAAATGCTCAGACTTATGGATGCAGTACAGTCTGATATTGTGACTGCCTCCACCGTGTTGCTGATACCCTAGATTGATTGACAGAGTGGAAAGAGGTAGGTCTGAGGTAGACTGCACACTGTCTTTGAACGCATATTGTCTGTGATGGAACATCTGACTAGAGTTGAGCGTCTGCCTCGTTGGTGTAGGTCAGCAACTACATCTGCTGATAGTCAGTGTGGCCGTACGTAGTCACACTTCTAAAGTGGCAGTACATTCAGTGCTCCAGAGTGGAATGTGCTGTCCACACCAAGATGTAGCAGACAGGACTATGAGGACACATTCCCAGCAGACATCAGTCACCCTCCGGTAGTAGCACAGCATTTGACCTTGGGCATGGAGGTGCCAGTGCATCTCTTGTTTGGGGGCAGAGACGATGGGACTGTCAGCTCTACCATATATGGCTCACAACTCTCCAACATGTAAACACGTAGGGCTAGCACTGAACTTAGCTGTGTTCATGCAGACATTCACACACCACTGTCACATTGAGGGCACATACAGACACACACACGTAACATTTCCATGGTCCATCTTGCCTGCTTTGCTTCCCGACTTGCACACATGCTTGCCAAGCTTTTGGGTCAGTCTAAGGCTCCTGCACCCCCACACAACACCCTGGGCAAGTGATAACTGTGCCATATCCCTAGCATCTTTCTCATGGATGCAGGGAAATAAAGCTACGTGTCTGATGGGTTCCCCTTCATAAAGTCATGGCTCAGGTCATAGAGTTTGATAACGTTGAGACGAAAACATTGTAAGAGTAGAAGCACGAACTTGTGAACATCGTAGTTCCTCTCTGGGTGAGTAACCACTTGGCCACCATGGTGAACTTTGCTCTTACTCTGCTATAGTGCGATCTTGGAATTGGTATATTTAAGTAAGGGGGTTTGGGGGGTGAAAACCCTACTTCAATGGGTGTAATTTACTACCGTTTGTGGCTTTTTTTTTTGTTGGTGGCCAAGTGGTTACTTTCCTGGAGAGGGAATACAGTATTCTGGGAATTTGTGCTTTTGCACTTATGACGTTTTGGTTATGAAATTTTCAGGCTTGAAATGGAACATGACATTTTAATGGGAAAACAGTCTGATGCACAGGGAGAGATATCCACATTTAATATGAAATCCTTTCATTCATTGGTGCTGTTGACATGCTACTTGTACTGGTCATTTACAGATGTACTTTGTCATATTATTATTATTATACGGATAGCATAATAATTTGTGTAAATCACAATGGATGCTGTTGAAAGGGCTGTGGAACCGTGCAATGAAATGCATCTCATGGAAATGTTTACGTTTCTCTTTCAGGATTGTGTACTACGCACCAATGGGTACACATCTACAATCAAGCCATCAGCGTCGGAGCACAGAAGACATATGTCATGAGAAAAGTAATACAGTATAAGTTCATAGGTGTTTACTAGGCTAACGAACACAAAGGCTTCTGTAAGCCTAGTCATGCTTCCCAAATCTCTGACTATGTCTGATACCCTTGAAAAGTGTAAGCAGGGGGATGGGAGATGAAACATTTACAAGCAGGGGCTTGGGAGATGAGCTACTTACAGTTGCCTGTGTCTATTAGAGACACGGGTCCCAAACCAGGGATCAGTGTCCTGTTCTCCATCCAGTTGTCTAACTTGCACTTTATTTGCTTTAGGGAGGAACTCTGCTTCACATGAACGGGGGAGCCTGTTCCATATAGGGTGTAGTCTCTGGGATACATAACCGTCTCTCCAACACGCCCTAGTTATACCACAGGCAAGGTGTAGGTCTTTAGAATGGGTAATTCTGGTGCTGTTTGTTTCATGGATATGTAGGAGGTCCAGAGTGGATTCTGACAGTGCCCTGTATGCCAGGCATACATCTTCCCTCAAACCCTGTAGGAGACAGAATACAGGGATAGGGCCTTGACGCGGTCTGCATAGGACATTTTACTTGTATTGGTTTAGTGAGGAACCTGTGTGAATGTTCCAATTGTCAGATATGCCTGGTTAGGTACATACCAGAGGAGGCACTGTACTCGATGATAGGTCTGATGAATGCCAAATACAGTGGATCAATGACTTCCTTGGACTTGGATGCCATACCTTTGTTTATAAGTTACGCAACATAGAATGATTTCCTCAATACTGTAGACATGTGACAGTCAAAGGCTAGATTACCATCTGTGTGTCCCCAAGTCCCTGACTACTGAGTCAACTTTTAGAGGTGTGCTGTCAGTATGATAGCTACCAGGGGTGGTTGACTTCCCAAAGGATAGTGTTGAGTTTCTTGCATTTGGTGTTAGTCCATGGCTCTGACACCATTTGTATGTCTGTCTGCCCTTCTTGGAGAAAATTTGTGTCAGTGTGGAATTCAATGACCACTCCTAATCTGCAATCCTCTACAAATTTAGTTAGCCAGAGACGGTGACCTTAACTTCAGAGAAGTAAATGCCAAAAAGGAGCGGTATGAAAACTGATTTTTTTTGTAGAGATGGATTCCCCAGTGCTAACTTCCCGAGTCCTGTCTGTAAGCCAGTTGGCTATCCACCAGCTGACATACTAGTTTGTACCTCACCTCTTAAATTTGTCAACAATGCCTGATGGGTGGTATAGTGTCAAATGCTTTGTCAGGTCAAGGTGGGCATAGTGTTAAATGCTTTGTCCTGTGAACCATTTTCTCTCATCCATTGTTTTGGTTACCTTCTCAAAGAGGCCCACCAGGTTGGGTAGGCATGATCTGCCCTTGACGAAACCAAACTGGGTTTGGTCCATTGTCTGGAGGTGTACTATATCTCTATTGATCATTTTCATGGTCTCACATATAAGACTAGTGAGACTTCTGGGTCTGTAGTCGCTCCCCTTTTATGCAGAAGGAGAAGACTGTTGCTGTTCTCCATTCATGAGGCATGAAGCCTGTTTGGTGGTTACAGTTAAATAGCAATTCCAGAGGCCCTGATTGGTTATATTTCATGCTATTTAGAAGGCATCCTGGGTTATTGTCTGGGCCCATGGATGCAGTGTACTTGGTCTTAGAGCATTAAGGACCTGTTCCCTAGTGATAGCAGGGAGACCTACATTGGATGGTATTTCCCGAGGGAAGGTTAAGGAGGAGCGAGGGGTAAAGTTGGGGCTGAATTTTAAAGCCAGGAGTTTGCTACATCTTCTGGCTCATTATAGGTAGTTCTATTTATAGTGGGATATGCACACAATTGCGTATTGCTTTTTGAAGTTGTGGACGTAGTTAGCGTGCTTTGTGGTTGTCCTTGGCCTGGGAGCCCGAACTTACCTCAGTTTTGGCTTTGTTAGACTTTTTGTCGTCCGATTCCCCCCCCCCCAGTTTGAGAGTGCTTTTATCATGCTGTGTGCTGCACCTCTTAAGTTTTGCATGAGTTTCCTCGTTATGTTATACAGCCTATTGATTTTGCGATTCCACCAGGATGGCTTGATTTTGAGTTAGTTCTGTCCTCCCTGGTGGATACTACTGCCTCTATGCAACTATTAACATGCTTGTACCGGGTTTCGGTGACACGTCTGCATAGGCCATAGTTTTCTCCGTGTTTATGAGGGCTTGACATTTTGCCAGGTTATCACTTAATAGCTGGAGGTTAACCTTAGTAGTTCTTAAATATTGCATATTTAGCTGGGGGTCCATGCTTCATTTTTACTTCAAAGGAGACCACTTTGTGTCCGGACCTTACCAGGGAAGGCATTACAACAGTGGGTGTGCATGACTCTCTCATATTGGTAAAGACCAGATTCAGTAAGGTTGCACCCCTGGTTGGTGTATTGGCTATCTGGTCCAGCTAGTTTGTTTACAAAATCCAGGAATCTGTGTCTGTATGTTCAGTGCTGTATAGGATTCCCAGATGTCCTTCAAGGATGCATCTGCAGTCCTAACATATGGGTTGTCCTGCCTCAGGCAGCCCTTTGGTCGGCCGGATTCCAAAGTCTGGGTCTGGCCTCGGCTGATGTCGCACTTCACCCGATGTCATAGCTGCTGTCAATTGGGTATAAAGGCATCAGCTGACGCCATTTTCCTCGGTCTTTCTTGCCGCGCGGTGCCCGAAGCAGAAGCTGTTCGCAAGTGCCGGTCGGTCAGAACCAGAGATTACTACTACCGAAGACTTCTAAAAAGCTAAGTACCCCGTTGGGGACTCTTTCTTGCCTCAGCCGATGTCAGAAAAAGTAAATAACTGTTTAACTTGTGGGAAACAAATACCTCATAAGGATTTCCACTCTTACTGCCTTCCGTGCTTAGGCCCAGACCACGACGTAGCAGCTTGTCTAGCCTGTGCTTCCTTCAACCGATGGACCCTTAGGCGTCGGTCGGAGTTTGCAGAGGAGTTTTTCGGCTCCGCTTTTGCTTACAACATGCCGTCGGAGACTCCGACTTCACAATTAGCTAAAAAGCGTAAGGAAAAGGACCGACACTCGCGGTCCGCGGTTTCGGCCGAAACCACGGTTAAGCCAACCGCGAGTGTCTCTGTTTCGGCTGAAACCGAGTCCACGGTTCTTCCTTCGGCCGAAAGCATGCCTCCTACAGCCGAGGCCTCACACAGCATGGCTGAATCTGCTACTGAAATTCCACCTGCTGTTGCAGGTTCTCAGGATTTATCAGATACTATTCCTTTAGACATATCTACTCCTGCACGTGGAGCTGCTAGGCCCCCTGCATCTATGTCTATCAAGGCTTTTTCTAGGGCTAAAGCAGCTAAATCTTCTAAGGCCTTGCCTACTAAAACCCCCTCACACAGGCCTACCTCTAGTTCCCAAATGCTCAGCCTGGCAGAGGATCTCATTTCTTTGATCAGGGGATCCCAACCTCACCCTGACAGGGCCTCTCATCCCCTCCAGAGAAGAGGCCTAGAGCAGAGCCCCCTGAGCCAGTTTCAACAAATTATTCCTCGGATGATTCAGAAAACTCAAATCCTCCAGAAGGCCCTTATTCTCCATAGGAGGACTCTGATGCAGAAGACTCCATTCCTTCTGCCTCTCCTCCTGAGGAATTTTCTTTTGGGGAAACCTTGCATGCTATGAGAGAGCAATTTCAATGGCAGGGCCAGGATTTTTCAGATTCAAGGAAAAGGCTAAGGACTTTTTTACATTTACCACAGCATAGGCCTTTAGCCATTCCTCCAGTACTAACAGTTGTAGATGATGCATTTAATGATGCTTGTACTGCCCCTGACTCTCTTCCCCCGGCCCCTGCTAAGCCCGACAGATACTACAGGGTCCCGGACACACACTATCACTTGTATAAGGCTCCTATTGCAGATCCTGAAACTATTTCACAGGGCCCCAAAGCTGTAGCAGCTGCCTCTGCCAAAAACCCCCTCCCTTCTGAAAGAGAATCTAGAGCATTAGAGAGATGGGGTAAAAAAGTTTATACTTCTGCTACTCTTACGGCTAGGGCCTTAAACTGTCAATTCCACATGATTCAGTATTAGGAATTTTTGTTAGATCAGCTAAATAAAAAACTGTCTTCCCCTGAACCTATAGACCGTAAGTCCCTTCAGGATTTGGTACATAACACTCAGCAGGTCAGTAATCATTCCTTAAAATGCGGCTATGATGCACTGGAGGCTTCCTTTAGATCAGCTATGACTGGTACAGTGATCAGAAGGCATGCATGGTTAAAAGAGCAATCCTTACCAGACCATGTGAAGTCCAAGCTCCTAGATGCTCCCATGGAGAAACAAAGTTTGTTTGGCTCCCCTGCACAGCAAGTGTTAAAGAAGGTGGAGGAAAAAGCAAAATCTGTCCAAACAGTCAAGGATTTCTTACAGGTCCAGCCTCCGAGGTTTAGTAGAAATTGGCCTTTGAAAAATTGGTCTTTCCAGACACCTCCAGAGCACAGAGAGGCAGAAATAGGCGCCCAAGAGGAAGAGGTCAATCCAGAGGTGCCTACAGGGGACGTCAGTGGCAGCCTAATAACCAGAGAAGTACTGCCACAGATCCAGCTACTACCACTTCCACAGGACAGTCACAATGACTTGGCTCTGATACCGCCTACCAGGGAACAACTGGAAGCACCCTTAGGCGGAAAGCTAGCCTTATTTTCAGTAAATTGGCATTGCATTACAGGAGACAAATGGATTTTACAGACAATAGACAAAGGCTACAGGTTCCACTTCCATACTCTACCAAGAAAGAGAGGAATGCCAAACCTACCACCAAACCAAAAAACAAACGCTCTAGGACAAATCCACCACTTACTAAGGATGAGAGCTATAGAAAAGGTACCGTCTATAGAACAAGGACAAGGACTTTACTCCAGACTTTTCCTGGTACCAAGAAAAGAAAACCAATGGAGACCTATTCTCGACCTGTCCGCTCTGAACACATATCTCATTGTTCCAAAATTCAAAATGCTGACCCTACAGCAACTTCTTCCCATGCTGGGCAAGGAGTCTTGGCTGGTGACTCTAGATCTCAAGGAGGCATACCTGCACGTCCCTATACGACCAGATTGCAGAAGATACCTCAGATTTCTTGCAGGATCAGAGCATTATCAATTCTCAGCATTGCCCTTTGGCTTATCTACTGCCAGAGTATTCACGAAATGCCTGGCATCAGTAATTGCTCATTGCAGGCTTCAGGGAATTCAAATTTATCCATACCTGGACGACTGCCTGATACAAGCGGACAACAAGATCAAATTAACAAAAGATTTGGAAAAGGTTATTCACCTACTGCAAGCCCTGGGATACACAGTCAACATAAAGTCAAGGCTGGTACCATCCCAAAGGATAACATTCTTGGGTGCAGAGCTGGACACATCAAATCAAATGGCATTTCTCACAGAAGAAAAGCAAAAGCAACTACCACTCTATTTCATGGCATTAACAACGCAGAACCAGCTTACAGCAAGGAAGGTCCTGCAAGCCCTGGGTTACATGGCATCCTGCATAATATTGATTCCACATGCCAGACTGCATATGAGGAAGTTGCAATGGTACCTAAGGAATTTATGGTCTCAGCACAAGCACAGCCTAGAAACCCAAATTCCAATAATTCCATGCTTGAAGCAAGAATTCCTGTGGTGGGCTCAGGCCTGTCAGTTGAACAGAGGACTGCCTTTCCACAACCCTCACCAAAGCCAGATTAAAGATCAAAGAAGATCACCCAAGGATCATACTGATAGCTCCAGACTGGCCGAGGCAGCATTGGTACCCGCTACTGAGGAGCATGTCTCGGGCACACGCATGGCCTCTACCTCTAGTTCCTGCATCCAAACTTGAAAACTCTGCAGCTAGCTGCTTGGAATAGTGCATAACACAAAATAACCCAGATTTATCACAGAGGGTTAAAGACATTATCCTGGAGGCTCGCAGACCCTCCACAAGGAAAACTTTTTCAGCCAAATGGAAAAGATTCCTTATTTGGAGTGCAGCAGAAGGAGAAAATGTATCATTAGCAAACATAGCTAACATCCTAGAATATTTAGCAGAACTTTTCCACAATGGCCTGTCTTGCTCCTCCATTAAGATTCATGCATCAGCAATTTCAGCAGAATACAACATGGATCCTCCAGTCTTCTCTCATCCTCTGCTCAGGCAGTTTCTGAGAGGAATTAAAAATGTAAAGCTTCCAAGGAAGCCACCTTTGCCTACATGGGACCTTAACTTTGTGCTGGAAAAGTTAACACTTCCCCCTTTTGAACCAGCAGCAACAGCAGAATTACAGTTCTTATCTTGGAAAACTGCTTTCCTGCTTGCAATCACATCAGCAAGAAGGGTTTCTGAATTACAGGCATTAATGGCAGTACAGCCCTTCCTTATCTTCCATCAGGATAGAGTGTCCTTGAGAACTAACCCTACTTTTATGCCAAAGGTGGTCTCCAGGGTTTCATTGAACCAAGCAATCCACCTACCAGCATTCTTCCCCAACCCACAGAATAGGGGGGGAAAGACTACTACATACCTTGGATGTGCACAGGCAATTGCGCTACTATCTGGACAGAACCAAGAACAATAGAAAAACTGACCAGCTTCTGGTAGCATATGCAACAGGAATGGAAGGAAAAGCAATTTCAAAACATCCAATCTCAAAATGGATAGGAAATTGCATTAGATTTTGTTACTCTTTTTCATGGAAAAACAACTCCAGAAAACATCAGACCTCACTCCACAAGGGCTACAGCCACTACTACAGCTTTCTTACGAGGAGTGGCTACCAAAGACATTTTAGAGGCTGCTACTTGGAGCTCCGTGCATACATTTGCCAAGCATTATAATCTACCTTTATACTCCAGATCCCGAGCAGGTTTTGCAACTGCTGTTTTGCAAGGGATCTTAACTACACCATAATCATCTTACTGCCTCCTCCCCCAGTTTGGCTATGGTATTCCACCCATATGTTAGGACTGCAGATGCATCCTTGAAGGACATAGTACAGTTTTGTACCTACCATAAATGTAGATGTCCGAGAGGTATGCATCTGCAGTCAGGATTACCCACCCTCCTTCCCCTCTGTGGTACTCCTAGGGTATTTGCCCATCTTGTAGCTAGCTGGGGGAATCTATTATGGTGTATTTGTTTGTATATACATGTTTATTTTTGTTTGCTCTCTACTGTTTGGAATCATTTGCATTTATCCAAATTTAGCCTTCCTAGAGGGCACCTGGCATCTGGGGCAAGAAACACTGAGGAAAATGGCGTTGGCTGATGCCTTTATACCCAATTGACAGCAGCTATGACGTCAGGTGAAGTGCAACATCAGCCGAGGCCAGACCCAGACTTTGGAATCCGGCCGACCGAAGGGCTGCCTGAGGCAGGACAACCCATATGTTAGGACTGCAGATGCATACCTCTCGGACATCTACATTTATGGTAGGTACAAAACTGTACTTTAATAGTGGGGTAATTAGTCACCCATGAATATGGTATTTTGTTGGATGGTTAGTGTTTATAATAAATTTAAATACATGGTATGAGTTTCCTGGGTCCTAGAGGGGGGGGGCCTCTGTAGCTTGCATGGAAGTAGTGGATTTTGCTAATGGTGATTTGAGCATGGAGCAGCTCAAGTGCATTGTCTTGTTTGACCAGCCTTTAAGTGTATTTAGTTTATGTACATAGAGACACCTCCACTTTTAGTCCCTGCCTGTGAAGTAACTGGTCTAAAGGTGTGACATCTTCTAAGAAGTGGAGTTTTTTGTTTAGACACCTAGCATTTAGCATTAATACCTTCAGATTTTCTTGTTTTTCACTTGCTATATTGGAAGTAGTTTCAGATTGTCTTGTCATTGCCTACTAAAGGCAGTATGGGGGAGACTGTTTTACTTAATATTCAAAAGGCTAGAGGGGGGAGAGGTGCAGACCATCCCTGCCAAAGCAGCCTGGTCTGTAAGGCCTTCTATAGTTATGTAAATAATCTCCATGGCAAGACCCAGATTTGCTCAGAGCTACTGCACAGTTGTACCTCATATACCGAGCTAACAGATATTGCCAGTATACTGGCCGACAGATTCAGTGCTAACTTTACCCCCCCCCCCCCCCGATGACAAATTACAATACCAGTAGATTGCCAGGCACCAGTATTACTGATGCACAGGTTAAAACAGCACTGTCCAAGGCCAAGAATACAGCTTCTATGGGACCTGACAATATCCCTGGCTGTGTTCTACATGAACTACAGAGTGAAATGGCACCTCACCTGTGTGCCTGTTCAATCACAGCCTCGCCTCAGACTTTGTCCCTATCGAATGGTGCACTGCTACAGTCATCCCTCTCCACAAAGGAGTAGTGATTACAGACCCCGGGAATTATCACCCAGTTAGCCTGACAAGTCTGCTATGCAAAGTTATGGAACGCATCATCATGGACCTAATAAACAAGGATATAGGGAATTTCCAAATTCTGGATCCTACACAGTTTTGGTTTTGTGAAGGATAAATCATGCCTGCTCAACTTGGTTGACTTCTTTGAGTAAGTCACCAGAGCTGTGGATGAAGGCAAGGTGGTTCATACGGCCTACCTTGATCTGGCCAAGGCCTTTGATACTATTCCCCTCTCAGGAATCCTAGAAAAACTCACTAAGGTAGGCATCAACCCCTATATCACTAGGTGGGTTGCAAACTGGCGCACAGATGGAACCCACAGTGTGAAACTAGCTGACTCCAAGTCAGACTGCTGACCAGTCGCGAGTGGAGTCCCACAGGGTTCGGTTCTGGGTCCTCTCCTGTTTGGTATCTACTTCTCTGAAGTCCAGGCCAACACGAAGAGACTCTGGCTGATAAAAGTTCACAGACAATTGCAAGTTGGGAGCTATTATTAACTCCCCAAGTGATGCTGACATCCTGCAGAAAGGCCTCAATGACACCAATGACTGGTGTCGGAACCATGGCCTTAAGCTCAATGCCAAAAAAATGTGTCATCATCCCCCTTGGGGAAAAACCCGATTCCCTTGAATTACCACATTGATTGTAGTCCACTGAACACAGAAGGCTTTCTAAGAGATCTGCTAACACAGGTCGACAGCAACCTCTCTTGACCACCACGTTGCCACTGTGGTGTTAGAGTACAATGCTCCATTTGGCATGTACATCACTAGACACCTGCAACAACTGGAGAGGTCGCAAAAGTACCTCACAAAGAGGACCCTAGGACTTAAACACTTGTCCTATATGAACAGACTCAAAAATCTCCAACTATTCTCTGTCTCATATCTCCTACTTAGAAGCGTTCTCTGCTTGACTTAACAAAGCCATGTCTAACCCAGCTCTGTTAGAAATGCTACATCTAAGGAAATCCCAATCCCTCTGCACCACATGCTGCAGAGAGCTCAACCTCATTCCTACAATCAACAGAACATGCTGGAGGGACAGGTTCATAACCCAGAGACTGCCCATGCTATGGAATAGGCTTCCCATACATGTCAAGCAGAGCACCTCACTGGCCCTCTTCAAGAGAAATCTTCATGAGCATATGGGAAATAGAAAATTCACCCCGGGGATCACTCCAGTGGCTCCTCTCGACAGTGGCACTAGGAACTAAGGTTGGGTGGCACAATACCAGGGAATTCTATGGGCTGGGCTTGTAAAGGTTCCAGGGCCATTAGCCTAGTACACACCTGTTAACATCATCTTCCATGCTGACAAAGATTGCACCCGTTAGGATGAAACCAGAATCCAAGCCAATTATTAACGTCTGTATTTTGTTCGTATTGTGTTAGCATCCTTAAGAGAAGATGAAATGCTGCTCAATGCTGGGTTCACAACAGCCTGGGACACACACATTCCGAGAGCTCAAAGATGTCTCTCCAAGTGTAGTCTAGGGAAGTATGTCTCTGGTCACTATGACCGATTCATATCATAGGATTGTAGGAAGTTATTAGGCTAATAGCCCTAGGGTCCTTACAAGTCTAGCCAAGTTCTACCCTTATGTCTAAGATCAGCCCCACTTGCAAATGTCCAAGAGGAACACAGGTGGAACTCCCAAGGTGAATTTACGGTTACACATCCAGTCGTCCACATTGCATTTGAAGAAGGCCAATAAGGTGCTCTGACATGAAGTGGGAGTCTATTCCAAAGGTGTGGTAACCTCTGGGAGACAACTCTGTCTCTCCAGCAAGTTCTGTTAATGTCACATACCAGGTTAAGGTCTTTAAAGTTGGTAACCTGTGTACCATTTGATTTGCGGATATGCAGCATTTCCAGTAAGCATGATCAAAGATTCCTTTATGTGTAAAGCATAGATTGCCTCTGAAAAGTCTGTATTAAATAGAATAAAGTGACAGTGATTTCAGACGAACCACATAGGACAGATGCTGAAGACCTTGAATTATCCTTGTGAGGAACCTTTGTAGTCTCTCCAATCGCTGCAGGTGCTTGGAAAGTGCATACTAAAAGGGGCATTGTACTCCATTATTTACCTGATGAAAGGAGAGTACAGAGAGGTTATAATTTCTTCTTTTTTGGAATCGATGCCTTTACTTATGAAATGAGCAATATAAAATGCCCTTCATGTTAAGTTGTCAATCTCGCCTTCATTCTTGCTTGATGGGTTCGGAGCCGATCCTCGGCTCCGACTCGGCACTTGCTTTAGCTCGAGAACTCCTTTTACCAGCTCGAGGCAGCCCCATATCCCATGATGCAAGGCAGTAAATACCCAGATCTCGTTTGCCGCTTCGCTTGGGAGGTCTTCTTTTTACCAGCTCCTGGTAAGTTGTTTCACTTTGTGATTTTCAAGCCCCTTTTTAGTCAAAAACTAATTTTTTTATAGTTTAATTTTAATTTCTATCCCTTCCTGACAGAAATTCCCTGTCTTTTTGAATTTGTTCTTAGTTATCCCTACCCCATCCCCCCCTGTTAGGGTGTGTGTGTTGGTGTTTTTATAGAATACCTTTTGGTATTTTGTGTAATTTAATTTTATTTTGACTGGTGTGTGTGTGTTTTGTGTCGGCACCATGTCAAAGGAGAGGGTTTCAGGTTTTAAGAAGTGTGACTCGTGCTGTCAGAAAATGTCTCTGACAGACGGTCACACTTCTTGCCTGTATTGTCTGGGCCCTCTTCACCTGCAGGACTCCTGTGCTATTTGTCACTCCTTCAGCCAGAGAGTCCTGCAGGAGAGATAACAAACTGGTTCTTAGGGGCCTTCTTAAGCCGGAGGGCTCTCCAGCTAAGTCGGCTCCACGAAACCAGCAAGAGTTTCCAAGGCCCAGGCTTCTGTTTCTAAGCCTGCGGCCTCGGCTCCGACTCGTAGAGTCGAGATCGCTCCGGCTGGAGCCGATTCTGGCTTGACTAAGCCTTTGGCACCGATGGCCATCGGTGCCGAACTGTATTGTCCGCCGATGTCGGCTCCGATCGGCTCCGACACCCATGTGGCACAGGCATGGGTGTGGGCTCCGATGGGCTCCGACACGGTTTCGTTGGTGGCTGTATCCGCTGGAGCCGATACATCGAGCGTTCTGTCGGCTCCGAAATCGGCTCCGACAGGATCCGTAGTGTCGGCTCGATGGCTCATTCCACGAAGAGGTCGAGAGCTCCTTCCTTGGAGCGCCGGCTTCACCTCTTCTGTCGGAACGGAGCCATCGGAGCCGATCTTCAAGGTCATCCAGGTTGTCTGACCATGACCTAGAGAGAGTGGTCAGCAGATTGCTCAAGTCACAGGTACTGGCCCAAATGCTTCACAGTCCGTCTCAGCAGACGACTGTTGGTCCACACCCCGTTACAGTTCCTCCTTCAACTCTACCCCAGAGCTTGGAGTTGGAGTCTTCGGGCATGGTTACTGCTACGGCTGGAGGACAGATACCCCCTTCTGTTCCTTCAGCCTCTACTCTTATCTCCTCTTCCTTAGAGGGATTCGTGGTCGGGCTTCCATGGTCTCCTCCGAGGGGTGAGTGGCATCGGACCCTTGTCCGAACCCGCTCTTCCCTTGGAGCCTCGGCCTTGGGAGCTCGGCTCCGACATCTGCCTCGGAGACTTCCCTTCGGTGGTCCCTGGAGTTCCTAGCTCTTGGAGCGGGTTCTCTCGGACCTGCCTGGGAGGGAGCATTCGAGGTGATGAAGAGTGTACTGGCCACTGGTATCAGTTAGCAGTCTGTTCCCGTAGCTCCTCCCTCTATAGTACCTGTTGACATCTCTGCCACTTCTCTTGCTACAGGACCCAGAGATCCTCCGCCTCAGGTTTCCCCATTGGGAATTTCCCCTCTTCCGAGGATTCTCCTGATGTTTCGGGAGATCCTCCTAGGAAGAGGACTTGTAAGAGGAAGCATGTAGACTGCCCCGAGTCTGTCACGCCGGATACTGACTTTGATGAGTCAGAGGGATCCCCTAGATCCCCTCTGAGGATGTCTCCTTCTCAGACATCCTAGAACTTCTGAAACAGAGCGAAACTGGCCCACCAACAATCCCTCTGAGGATGCGTCAGTATACCTAGAGGCGTTTGCATCTCCGCCCTCCACCTCCTGGGTGTCTCCGCCTTCGACCCCTCATGCAGGTTATTGCACGAAGGCGTGGACAGCTCCTGACTCTGTAGAGCCAGTCCCTAGGAGGCCTTCTAAATTTATCACTGCCCCTAGTGACAAACAATTCCTTACCAAGGGTGTCCCCGCTGATGCCATGGTGGTGGCTGCGGCCACCAAAAAGGAACTTGCAGATCCTTCCGTGCCCGTCCATCCTCCTAATAAGGACTCTAGGACCATGGATAGGTACGGCAAGCGGATGTTTTCCTCAGCGACCTTTGCTATGCGTCGCTGAATTATCTTTGTCACTTCACCAGACTCCAGAGATATCCTGAAGGAGCTGGGAGAAGTAGTTCAGGATCCTACAGCTGCAGGGGCTCAAGAAAAGATTGCTTCGCAGCTAGGAACCCTCAATTCCATTGCTAACTCCTCCATGCGGCTAATATCTTATGCTGCGGATGGAGCAGTAGAGCCGCAGGCACAGGTGTGGCTCTTAGACGCCAAGCCTGGATGCGGCTATGTGATTTCTGGATCCCTTTAAGGCGTCCTTCACAAATTCTCCCTTTGATGGGTCAGCTTTGTTTGGCCCTCAGGTGAAGGAGACCTTGACCAGGTGTGAGCAGGACGGCAAGACTCTTTCTGCTGTTGGAGTCCGTTTTTCCACCCCTTCTAGGCCTTATCCCAAAGGACAGAAGGGTGGGAAGATGTGGTTCCGTAAATCCCAAGGAGTCACGCCGGATTCACGTGGTCAGTTTACCCCTAGAGGCAGAGGGGTAACAACAACAGACGCCGCTCTAGAGGCAGAGGGGGTCCGAAGAACCAGGGAAACAGGGAGCCTCTCTCTGATGAGCCCTTTCAGCATCCCTGAGGTGTTGCCCAGCTGTCCCTCCTTGGAGGCAGTCGGGGGAAGATTATCACTGTACCCAGAAGCCTGGCATTCCCTCCCCCAAGACAGATGGGTACAGTCGATCATATCCAAGGGTTACATAATTCCTTTCGAGGAAAGTCCCTTCCCCTCAAGTTCCCTTCCAGATGTACCACCCGGTCTAAGGGACATTGCAGAGTTGGAAATCGCAAAACTACTGCAAAAAAGAGCCATTCAGCCAGTTACAATAGACCATTCAGAGCCCGGAATCTACTCAAGGTTCTTTTGGTCCCCAAAAGACGGGAGACTGGAGACCAATATTGGATCTCAGCAGACTCAACAAGTCTGTCAGGAAGACAAGATTCCGAATGGTCACTCTTCAGTCAATTCTGCCCTTCTTACAGAAGGACAACTGGATGTGCTCAATAGATCTTCAGGATGCGTACTATCACATCAAAATTCACAGACGCTCCAGAAGATTTCTCCGCTTTCGGCTGGGGTCCAGTCATTTCCAGTTCAGAGCCCTGCCCTTTGGTCTCACTACAGCCCCCAGAGTGTTCACCAAATGCATGGCAGTGGTCACGGCTCACCTGAGACGTCAAGGATTCCAGGTGTTTCCGTATCTCGACGACTGGCTCCTGTCAGCCACCACCAGGCATCAGCTTATACAAGCCAGGGATTACACAATAGACCTTTGTTCTCATTTGGGCATCTCAGTCAACTTCGAAAAGTCATCCTTATCGCCCTGCCAGTCTATTACCTTCATAGGTGCAAACTTAAACACTGTTCGGATGTCAGCTACCCTTACAGAACAAAGAGTTTCAGACATTCAGACTCATGTCAGGATCATTCTGGCCAGCAAGAAAGTACAGGCCAGAATGGTTCTAAAGGTATTAGGCCTCATGGCTGCGGCCATTACTCTTCTTCCCCTGGCTCGGTTCTACATGCGCCTCCTTCAGTGGATGCTATTCACACAGTGGTCATACCAGCAACTCCCAATGCGTCACCAGATTCTGGTGACACAAACATGCAAAGAACATCTTGCTTGGTGGATCACATCGTCTCAGGTTCACCAAGGCAGGTGCTTTGTACCTCCGTCCCCGATAGCCACTGTCACCACGGATGCCTCCCTGATCGGGTGGGGGGGTCATTATCAGGGCAGGATGGTTCATGGGACGTGGCAACCGTTCGAGTACCATCTGCACATAAATGTCCTGGAGATGAGAGCAGTGCTTTTAATGTTGCAAGCCCTCAACGACTTTCTTCCCGTAGGGACAATTGCAGTCCACACAGACAACATGTCTGTAGTTTGGTATATCAACAAACAGGGCGGAACCAAGTCCTACCCCTTGTGTCGAGAAGCGCTCAGACTATGGCAATGGGCGATCTCCTCTCATCGGTTTCTGGTAGCAACGCATATCCCTGGGAAAACCAACATTATAGCGGACAGATTGAGCAGAGCTATTCTCATGCCTCACGAGTGGTCTCTCAAGCAATCTATAGTGGAAGAGATTTTTCTGGAATGGGGTCGCCCATGTTGCGATCTTTCTGCTACTCCCCAAAACAGCAAATCTCCAGACTTCTTCAGCCTCTTCCTCTATCAGGCCATCCCCCCAGAGATGCTCTGACCCAGGATTGGCCCCAGGGACTTCTTTATGCCTTCCCTCCATTTTCTCTGATCCCTCAGGTGATCCAGAAAGCTACCGTTTTGAGAGCCAAATTGATTCTCATTGCCTCTTACTGGCCTCGACAAGTTTGGTTCCCGTTCCTCCATCATCACCTTTTGGTGCAGCCGTGGCATCTGGACCCAGTGCCAGATCTACTGATTCACCAATCCGGTCAGCTGCACCGGTCAATCCCTTCTCTCAACCTCACAGCATGGTTGCTCCACTTCCTTCCTTAGCCAGGCT
Source organism: Protopterus annectens (assembly GCF_019279795.1). Taxonomy (NCBI): domain Eukaryota; kingdom Metazoa; phylum Chordata; order Ceratodontiformes; family Protopteridae; genus Protopterus; species Protopterus annectens. Next base: position 1,168,248,105 of record NC_056728.1, on the reverse strand, counting down.
TCCTTTGATCTCTAACCCAGTTAGAGACATCATAGTAGCTTCACTAAAATCCTCTACCAGGAGGATTTACACAAGCAAATGGAACGTTTCTCTTATTGGGCTAAGGCCCAAAATATTGATCCTTTTACTGCCCCTGTTCAGGCAGTTCTGGACTTCTTAGCAGAGATTTTTCATGCAGGCTCCTCTTCTTCTACAGTCAGAGTTCAGTTGGCTGCTATTTCTAATTTTCATGTTGGGATAGCAGATCATAATATTATGTCCCATAGGCTCTGCAGGGCCTTCTTGAAAGGAATTTTCCTACTAAAGCCTCCAATCAGGAATCCTCCTCCTCAGTGGGATCTAAATTTAGTGCTGACATCCTTGATTCTTCCCCTTCGAGCCAGCTGTTTCTTGTTCCGTAAAATATCTTTCTTGGAAAACGTTATTCCTAGTGGCTATTACATCTGCCAGGAGGGTGACTGAACTTCATGCTCTTTCGGTTCGACCCCCCTATTTGATTTTTCACAAAGACAGAGTATCTTTGAGAACTAATCCATCCTTTTTACCTAAGGTCGCTTCAAAAACAATCTGAATCAATCCATTGATCTCCTGTATTTTTCCTAACTATTCAGATAGAGCTGAACAAAAGCTACATTATCTTGACGTCCACCGTCAGCTTAGATATTATTTGGACAGAACAAAAAATTTAGAAAATCTGATCAACTTTTTGTTTCCTATGCGGATAATAAAAAGGCCTTCCTGTTTCTAAAGTGACTTTGTCCAGATGGCTTTCTTCGGTCATCACTGAAATTTATACGATCAGGGGAAAACAGCTGTGCTCAAAACCTAAAGCACATTCAACTAGGAGTTTAGCTACTTCTACAGCCTTTCAAGCTAGACTGCCTTTGGACACTATTTGTGCAGCGGCCACTTGGGCCACTCCTCACACTTTTGTTTCCCATTACAAATTGGACTTGGCCTCCAGGGACAGAGCCAGTTTTGGCTCTACAGTCCTCAAGAGTTTGTTCCATTGAGCCACCCAGGATAGAGGTGCTAGGGACGCGGTCCCATCAAGCAAGAATGAAGGCGAGATTGACAACTTAACATTAAGAAGTTATGTACCTACCATAACGTTCCATGTTAGTTGTCTTCTCGCCTTCTTTCTTGCGACCCTCCCTCCTTCCCCCTGGCCTGGACAGACCTTGTATAAGAAACTAATATGCTAAAGACCATTCAGACTTGGTCCTTTTTCCATCTGTAAGTTTCTTCTTCCTTTGGGAAGTATGTTATGCTTGGTGTTATTGCCCTTTGTCAACAAACGAGATCTGGGTATTTACTGCCTTGCATCATGGGATATGGGGCTGCCTCGAGCTGGTAAAAGGAGTTCTCGAGCTAAAGCAAGTGCCGAGTCGGAGCCGAGGATCGGCTCCGAACCCATCAAGCAAGAAAGAAGGCGAGAGAAGACAACTAACATGGAACGTTATGGTAGGTACATAACTTCTTATTTACCACTGTGGAGACATGGTGATCAAAGGTAAGGTTGTTATCAACCTGTGTGCCCGGGTCTCTCACCACTGAGTGTGTACATAGGGTTTTGTTATTTATGTGGTAACAGATGATATATTTTTTTGCATTGAGTTTAAGGCCATGACTTTGTGACTTTGGTGTCAATCGTTTGTGTAAGACCCTCTTTTAGGATGTGACATCATTTGGAGATTCTGTGACTGCTCCCAGTTTGCAGTCATCAGCAAACTTTGTCAGCCACAGACCTTTAGTTTAGCTTGTAATTTGGAGAAATAGATTACAAACAGTAGAGGTCCCAGGATAGATCTCTGTAGAATACCACTACTTACAAGTCTGCTGTTGGAGGTGTATTCCCCAATTTTGACTATATGGGTCGTATCAGTGAGCCATTTATCACCCCATCTAACAGTATAAGGGTTCATACCATAGCTGGGAGAGTTTGTCAATGATACCTGAATGGGGTATAGTGTCAAACGCCTTGGCTAAGTCTAGGTAGGCTGTATGCACAGATTTCCCCTCATCTAGGGCCTTGGTGACTAATCTCAAAGTCCACAAGGTTTAACAGGCATGATCTCCCTTTGACAAATCCAAACTGAGTAGGGTCAAGTGTTAGGAGCTTGCCTATATTTTTGTTGATAGGGTCCATAATGATTTGCACCATAGCCTTGAAGATAAGGCTAGTCAGTCTAATAGGTCTGTAGTTCCTGGAGTCTGTGAAAGCACCACTTTTGAGCAAGGGAATAACTGTGTCTGATTTCCATTCAGCTGGAAAAAGCCAGTGCTTAGACTTTGATTGAAGAGCGTACCCAATGGTGTTGCTAATTCTTGTTGAACACAGTCTGGGATGTTACCAGGTCCCATAGATGCTTTGTTTTTGGCCTTAGCCATGGTGTTGTTTATGACTTGCTCTTTAGAGATGCAAGGGAGTGGACAGGTGGTAGGGATGTCATGGGGTATGTGTGGCGGGGACAGGAGAGTTAAGTTTTCAAGAAGTTGTGGGCTATCTGCTAACAATTTAGCTATGTCCACAGGCTCAGTATATGTGGCACCGTTAACTACCAGTTCGGCACAATTCTGGGCCCTTCCATTAGGTTATGGGTGTAACTAAAAAATGCCTTATGGCTGTTCTTAATTGAGGAAGCTATTTTGGATCTGTAGTTTGCTTTGCAGGACTTCACAAGGAGTCTTATTTGTTGTTTTAATCTGAGGAGTGAGTGTTTCCAGTTTAGGGCTTGATCCCTCTTACTCTTAGAAAGCAATTTCTTTGTCTTATTGTAAAGGCTGTAAATGCAGTTGTCCACTAGGCAAGTTTGCTGTTCCTTGAGTAACTTGTTTTGGTCCCATCAGGTACAGCTGTGTCAGTGCAGTTATAAAGGTGTTTGTATAAAGCATTGTTGTAGAACTCTGCATAGTTGCCAGTCCCATCTGAGAGGGGAGGTGCAGTACAGCTATTTATACTATACCCCAAGAGGTAATCTGCTTTGGAGAAGAGCTTTAGTTGATTTGCTGCTGGGGGGGAGGGGGGGATGTAACAGTTACTTCAAATGAGACTGACTTGTGGTCCGTTCTCACTAGGGAAGACCTCACAGTGGGGGTGCTACAGTGGTCCCCCATATTGGTAAGCACCAGATACAGGATGTTGGCACCCCTTGTGGGGGGTATCAAACTAGCTGGTCCACTGCACTGAAGTTAATGAAATTGAGAAACCTTTGGGCAAGTGAGCTAGTGCAAGAGTAATATACCCAGCCAATGGATGGATAGTTAAAATCGCTGGAAACTTGGGTGTTCGGATGTATCAGGAAAGGCTCATGCAGATCCAAATAGGCAGAGTGGGTGTCCTGATTGATGGAGGGGGGTCCTGTAGCTGGCAATGACTTGAATATGTGTCCTGCCAACATTTAATTGCACCTGAAGTATCTCAAGGGAATCCTACTATTTAACTACTCTGGGTGTGTATGTTATCCTTAATGAATATCTGTACACAGCCTCCTTTAGTTTTCATGCCTTCAGTTTGTTATCTGAATGTCTGGAAGGAGGTGTAGCCCGGTATGATTGGGGTGCGCTTCACAGCCTTGAACCAGGTCTCTGTGACTGCACAAATGTCAAAGTCTTCCAAGTTGAAGACTGTTTCCAGTGAGTGCGATTTCATGTTAAGTCTCCTAGCGTTTAGCAGCATAATCTTGAGGTTGTTTTCATAATGATTTTTCACGTCAGGAATTTTGTCCTTGACACTGCCTAAAAATGCACCATGGGGGTGGCAAGAGCCTTGGCCAATAGCCGAAATCCCAGGGGTGATGGATGAAGACCATCTCTGGCAAAGCATTGAGGTCTGTCGATCATGTCATCCCAAGCTGACAGATGCTGTATCCCCTTAGAATGATACCAGAAACTAAGCTAATTATTGAGTTCAATCACATTCTGTTTGTATTGAAGCATCATCCTAGGTGAAGGTAAAATGCTGCTTAAGGCTAGGGACATACCTCCCTGAGACACACAGTCTGAGATGTCAGTTGTCTGTCTTCATATATTCCAGAGAGGTATGTCTTCAGTCATTCACACCAACATGGATGGCGACAGTCACAACAGTACCTGTTTTTGGGATATGTGAGTGCCATGTGTGATGTGGTGGATCCTGTCACCTGACAGACAGTTGACTGTGACCTTGTCTAGCCTGGTGAGGGGGACATCTGTAGCTCTCACAGTAGAATCAGCTGTGATTAGTATGTTTTGTTTTGTGTTTTGCCTTAAGGGCTTGACAGGTGAGAGACTGGTGCAAGAGCTATTACATGTGTTTTCTTCCGCAGTAGAAGTATTGTGTAGTTTGCTTGTGTTTGTGTTTAGGAGGTCTGTCGTGTTTGTTTGTTTCCGATGAGGACTTCTGCACATGTAGGTATGTGTGATGTGGGTTTGGGTGTCGTGGGAGGTGAGGTGTGCATGCTGACAACCTGCTCATTGTCATAAGTACTGTCTGTTATGTGAGAGAGCATGTATTCAAGGCTGTTAATATATTTTCTTCTCTGACATGTTGAGTTTGTGGTGTTCGTGGTCCAATGACATGCATAATGTGGTGCATCCTAGCCCCTGATAAGCAACTGACTTACCTTTCTCCTTACTCAGCTTTGTGAGAGAGCCATCATTGTATCTCACAATGGAGTCTCCAATAACTAGAATTTTGGATTATGTGGTTGCTTGCCTTATGGGCTTATAGGTTGAGCCTCCATGAGATCTAGCTCTATGTGTTGACATGGGTGTTGTTTTTACAGAGTGCATTTGGGGTTGCTAAGGGTATTTGTTAACTGTACTTCATCTGAGGTTTTTGGGATTTATGAAGGTTACATTTCAGTGCTTCAGCATATGTCTGCTTCTAATTGTGTGTGATGGAGGTGTAGTGTGTGTGTACTACTGACTACCTTATTGACATTAGGTGTTCTTTGTGAGAAATTTGCCTCCAGTGACATTGTGTAAATAAATCTCTCAAATACCATATCCTTTTGAGAATGAAGTGGTTATCGGAAAATATTAAACAATTTGTACATTGCTTCAGGATGACCATAGCCACCAAGGTGGGAATGATCACAGTGGGAAAGTTCATATCCATGTCAACAGACCCTTTTGTATTGACTAAACAGTTGTATTGAGAATGTCAGTCAGTGCCACGAGTATCTGTTTTGCAACTATGGGGACAGTGCTGGTCACTGCAGGATAGTTGTCCTGAGTGCAACTCGATATTGGAGAAAATTCCATCATGCTCTCCGAGGAATAATGTCACTCAAGTTGTCCGCATCTGTACAGAGCACTGCCGAACATTTGAGGAGAAACTAGGCAAATATACGGACGTTAGAAACAAATCAAACAGTGTTTATTGAAAACAAATAATTACCTTGTCAAGAATGCTGCAAAGAGGGGAGTCCCATGAATGACTGCTGCCTGGCTACTACTACTACTGCTGCTGCTGTATCACTACAACCTCACTCTGTTAGGATACAATGCACCTTTTCTTTTTCCCTAACCAGAAGCAAAACGTTCATACCAATCCCAAGTTAAGAAGCGGGTCACAGCCTGTTTGTTGATCCACACTCTTGTCCCAGATGATGGAAGGGTCTGGAGGCTTATTGTAGCCTTTTCCAGGTAGATTCCTTGAATAGCAACCAGACCAATCGGTTCAGTTTTGCATGCATTA